>NC_051309.1:109291180-109594211 GCF_015220235.1 Choloepus didactylus | reverse complement strand
TCCAGCCCTTTGAAACACAGGAGGTTTGGCTGTGCTCTGATGGCTATCAGCTGGACCCCTGAGGAATATTCAGTTCCCTAGGCTGAGTCAGGATTTCTGCTCCATTGGCAAACAGTTAGGACAGCCAGGACACGAGGGGAATTTTTTTTTTTTTTTTTACATAGACTGGGCTTTTACTAATGTGAGCAGGTAGAAGCATTAAGTCTGGGCAATTTGGAATAGCAATTATAGATGACATTCTGCTTTGGGCTGGTGGACATTGGCCATGCTCATTATATTGAAATCTGACATTCCATTAAGCATGTTCAATTGAATCAACGTCCCCCTATTCTGCCTCTCAGCTCACCAAACATAGGGAGGGAAAAATAGGCTTAATGGGGCTTCCGAACGTACAAGAAGTCACTTTTTTATACCAATTTCCTGGCCTTTTTGTTATTGTTCTCATGCTGTTTTTTTTTTTTTTTTTTTTTTCTTTAAATTCCTTATATTTTCACAACCAGGAGAAAAATTCACCCTTCTGTGATGATTATTCTAGTCCTTGAATACTTTCAGACCCAGGGATAGAAAAAATACAAATCACCTTACTGCCATTTCACAGCTGCTGTACAATTGCAGAAAAGGTCCTGAACATTTAATTATTTCATATGAGGAAAATTAATTGAAAGAAGAAAGAAAACATGTACAATTCAAGTTCAATCACTGTTTTATGCAGTGTGTCTCAAGTACAAATATAATCATGGCAAAGCTTTCAATTATTGACCAGTTAATTAAAAAGAGGATATTTATTATTTCTACCTACCCTCAGCCTCATCCTTCAGTAAGGAAATATTCTAAAATAATAGAAGGCTTTTGGCAAGATAAATATTTATATTGACTCATTAGGGGAATGAGAAAAATGAAAAAAAGCGATGTTAGTTTTAGTATTTTATTAAACAGTTGCTAAGGATTTTGAGAAAGGATCAATTTTAGTTTCCTAGCTGCTAAAACAAATACTATAAAATGGGTTGGCTTAACAATAGGAATTTATTGGCTTACAGTTTCAGAGACTAGAAGACTTGTATCTTCCCAGAGTCAGTATCTTCTGGCTGACCAGCAATATTTAGGGTTCCTTGGCTTTTCCATAACATGACAATGCACATAGCAGCATCTTCTTCTTCCTCCTGAATTCCAGCTTCTGCCTGCTCCGGTGTCTTCTCTTATGGGTCCAATTTCCTTTACTTTTAAGAACATCAGCCATATTTGAGTGAGACCTACCATCATTCAGTTTGAGCACAGGTAAACTAATAAAATCTTCAAGGTCCTATTTACAAATTAGTTCACATGCACAGGACCGGGGATTGGGACCTGAACATGCTTTTTATGGAAGACATGATTCATGATTCAATCTCCAACAGGATCATTTTCTCTGAGCATCTCCTTTTTTCACCCCATGGCTCTCACCTCACAGTTGAAGAACTGACAATTCCATCAAGTGGTATATCCAAGGAAAAAGACTGCCCCTCTGTGACCCCTCAGTAAATGTACCTCTCATGAGCTGCTTTGCCCAAGCTTTAACCTCTCAAGTTATACCACAAGAAGCCAATGCTTTCCATCCCCTTTTCCCCTGTCCCCCACCACCTGGAGAAAATCCAGCACCAGATGTGGATTCATCATGCAGCAAATGAAACATAAGCTTCAGGTCCCTCCCTTGCATGGACACCTTGAAAGGCCTAGAGACAGACTCTAACATGTCACTTGGTTGTGAGTTGTTACAAAAACTTGAATATATTCCTGTATTTCCCAGATAAATTCCCTAACAATCCTAAACATTTACATAATATTCTAAACAATCACTAAGTTTTAAATGATCAATTTTTTTTTAATCACAGAGGATGGACAACTTATTAATCTTTCCATTTATTCTATAGAAAATGTCATTATAAAAACTGTCAGAGGAAGAAATTAGAATTATAGAAAGAAGAATTATAGAAATGTATTCATTTGCTAACTTTAACAAAAGAGTTAATCTTCTAGATTTTGTGATGCTTGTAGTATTGGATAGTTTTCTAATGTTTGCAACTTATTCTATTTCATTCTAAATATTCTCTTGTCCCTTATTACCACAATGAGACATTAACTTGCAGCTCCCTTCCTTCTCTGAAGCTTTAACTGTCTTTATGTTCTAACCCTAACCACACTCCTCCTGTCTACTGTCACCTATAGACTTCTGAGTCATTTACTAATTTCCTGGAGATATTGAGCCTGACTCAGAGTCCACAGCTCAAACTCAGCTCTTCTGCCATCAAAGGAGACTCCAATATCTATATGAAGACTCTACCTACAACCTAATTCTCAGTTACTTGAACATCTCTTCCCATAACCCATGTTATTCAAACCTCAAACAAAATCATTCCACCTTACTTTCCTGACATTTTACATAGGTCTCATGCCCACCAGATCAACTAGAAACTGCAATGCTTCCTAAACAATAAATTACAATAACTCATTATATGACAAAACAGCTTATCTTTTCAGTTGCTTACTCTTCCAACTGTGTCTTTTCTCTGACCTCTTTTGGTCTTCTAATCCTTGTACCTTGCCTTTTATCCCAGCCTCTCTGTTCCCTCATGGATCATTTCTCTTCTATCTAATCTCCATTCCATGACACATCGCTGCTATGTTTATTTAGACAGGAATGCATTTATTTATTTATTGCAGGAGAGTGTTAGGTCAATACAACTCTCTTTCCTTGTCCTTAACAGCTGAACAATGCTGGAAAAAATTATATAATAATTTATACTGGGGACTACTACAAATACAGTTTCCTTTGCTGGGAAATCTTTTCTGGGGACCCTGATTAGCTTCTTGTACCATTCCGCACAGTGAGTATTCAAACCTTCACCATATATCTCAATCCACCATAATTCCTGTTTTGCTTCACCATCAAGCAGTTAAATTTATCTCCTTCACAAAGAAAATAGCTATTTTTAATTCATTCAATAAACAGTTATTAAGAATCTACTATTTTCTGGGCAGTGTTCTGGGCTTCGGGTAAAATTCCTACTCTCATCTTTGACTACCAACCACCTATCTAAGAAAAAATTCAACAAATATTTTTGAGTGCTTACTGCATATCTGTTATTTTTCTTGATGAAATACAACCATGAAGACACTAAACAAAATAGTATTTTCTCATAAAGTTTTTCTTTAGGGGATGGAGAGAGAGTAAAAATAAGTAAATTTAAAAGTCTATTATATCAGAAGAGCAGGTTAAGAGGGTTAAGGAGTGGTGAGGTATAGACTATAAAGTTAATAAAATAAACTTTTGTTAAAGTTAAGTAAGTTTCAGAAACCACATAAGCTTGTAAAGAATGAGATATTACTCTTCACCCCCCAGATCCATAAAGAGAGTTGAGTGGGACATAAGAAGGAGCTGAAAAATTGGAATGTAAATATCATTCTCTCTTCCCTTCTTTTTTGAATAATAACATAAATGATCAAAGGTTCTAGCCTGGAAACTGTCAGATTAACAAACATTCCAAAAGTTTTAGTTCTACATATATAATACCTAAAATTAGCATTGGCCTCACACATTTCTAAAGCCTCCCCCACCTGGCCATCTGCACCTCCTTCTCCAGCTTTCTATGCCACCAAGCAAGAGAACACAACCATCTGCTTTCAGCAAGTACACTCAGTTTCTTTGCAGACAGATTTCCATGAATTTCAAACAAAAAAAGAAAGAAATGAAAAGCAATGGACTTAATGTTTTACCCAACACATACTCATCAGTCGCTTCACTATATGTCCTGAGCATATGTTTATTGGTTGTTGTGTTTTATTGCACTATTATTTCAAATAAAAATGGATTTTTCTCATAATTGTAGATTTCTATGTTTTAAAAGCAATTATTTCTAGCAGAGTGCTCTATAGATAATGGAATTGTATCGATTTTTTATTTTGGACCTCCTTGAATCTATTCTGCCTTCTCTAACAGTATCCCAGTTTTCCTCTGGTGAATCATTTCCTCCTCAACCTTCAGTACCTGGCTTGTAGTAGAAATGACTCAAATCCCAGCTACAGTGGTGGATCTACGTTGCAGTAGTAAATACAATAATTGCTTTTGAAAGACTGTGTGGCCCAGCCAGCTCAATAAGGTCCATGAGACTTTTCCCTGGGCTGCTGAGTGAAACTGAACTTGAGGAAGGAAGATGAGAGGCTGAAGCTGCTACAGTCATATGGTCATCACCGGGTTAGAGCTCATCTGAAAAAGTGGACCTGAGAGGTGGAGGGACAAAATCTGGATTCCAAAAGAAGAAATAACATCAATCTTACAAATGCTTTCAACAAATAGAACAGGAAGAAACATGTCTCTTCTCATTTAATGAGTCCAGCATCAGCCCAATAGCAAAACCCAACAAAAACAACAAACACGAAATGTATGGGCAAATATGCCTCGTAAATAATGGCAGAAAATCCTTAACGAAAAATATGCAAATCAAATCTAATAGTATGTAAAAAAGATTTAACAACCACGTGTGTTTTGCCCCAGGAATGCAGAGTTGATTTAACATTAAAAATCAATCGGGGAGAACCTAAGATGGCGTCTAGGTGAGACAGGGCAAAAAAACACCTCCATGAAAAATACTAGATAAAAGCCAGAAAGTGACCCAGAACACCAGTTCTGGTGATGCACCAGCCAGACAAGGTCTGCTAAATCCACAGGGACTGGGCATTTGGTGAAACCAGGAGTCTGTGTTCTGAAACGAGTGAGTAAGCCGGCTGAAAGTCCGGTGGTCACACTGCAGTTTGGGGAAACTGTGGGTTCGCATTTGGAGATGGACTAGTTCTTTTAAAAAAAAAAAAAACAACCCAGGAGTGGCTGCAGATAAGGTGGTGAGAACTGTGCAGCAAAGCATGGCAGGAGCGGGCCTAGCAAACACCTCAATATCTGGCATGGAAGATAGCCCTTACTGCACCTGCTGCTAATTGTCTCAGAGCCAGGAGGGCAGAGGGGAGCCAAAAGGAGAAAGAAATCTCACCCTTTGCAGCCATCTTCCCTGTGGGCTGGGGACGCTTTTGCCCAGGCCAGAGCCACAGCCCAGAGCTGCGCCAAGGGTCCCAGTGTGACAGGGAGTGTTTCCCACAACACACACACGCCACAATATTGGCCGTGGACAGTGGTCTTTAGTGCACCCGCAGCTAATTGTCCCAGAGCTGGGAAGGAGGAGCTGTGTGAAAAGGGGGAAATTAACACACCCCATTCAACCATCTTTACAGCAGGCTGGGAATGCCCCTGCATGGCCCAGTGGCCCAGAGCTTCCTTGGAAGGCTGGTGCACACTTGTGATGTGGCACAGCCTTCTGTCAGCAGAGATCCTGGAAGAGCACACCTGGGAAGGGGGAACCACTCAGAAATCCCAGGGACCCTATGCCAATACCAAGCACTTGTGGTTCAGCAGCAGATACAATCTGTGGCAAGACTGAACTGAAGGTTTAGACTCTTACAACAGCCTTAAATCTCCAGGAACACCTGGGAGGTTTGATTATTAAAGCTGCCCTGCCTCCCTAACCACTCAGACACATGCCCCACATTCAGGGTGGAAAGCAACAACAACACACCCAAACTTGGTGCACCAATTGAACCCCACAAGAATCAGACCCCCACACACCACAAAGACAAAGTTGGGGAGAACTGACTTGAGGGGAAGAGGTAACTCACAGATGTCATCTGCTGGTTAGTTAGAGAAAGTGCACGCCACTAAGCTGTAGATCTGACAAATTAGAGATTGGTATTTTTAATATCCTGAAAGAACCCTATCAAGTAAAGCCTATCAAGAGGCCAAAAACAACAGAAAATTTTAAAGCATGTGATAAAACCAGATGATACAGAGAACCCAAACCCAAACACCCAAACTGAAAGATCAGAGGAGACACAGTACTTGGAGCAATTAATCAAAGAACTAAAGACAGACAATGAGAGCATGGCACAGGATATAAAGGACATGAAGAAGACCCTAGAAGAGCATAAGGAAGAAATTGCAAGAGTAAATAAAAAGATAGATGAACTTATGGAAATAAAAGAAACTTAACCAAATTAAAAAGATTCTAGATACTCATAGTACAAGACTAGAGGAAGCTAAACAATGACTCAGCATCCTCAAAGACCACAGAATGGAAAATGATAGAACAAAAGAAAGAATGGGGAAAAAATAAAAAAAGTCAAAATGGATCTCAGGGATATGATAGATAAAACAAAACGTCCAAATTTAAGACTCATTGGTGTCCCAGAAGGGGAAGAGAAGGGTAAAGGTCTAGAAAGAGTATTAAAAGAAATTGTTGGGGAAAACTTCCCAAACCTTCTACACAATATAAATGCACAAAGCATAAATGTCCAGTGAACTCCAAATAGAATAAATCTAAATAAACCCACTCTAAGACATATTCTGATCAGACTGTCAAATATTGAAGAGAAGGAGCAAGTTCTGAAAGCAGCAAGAGAAAAGCAATTCACCACATACAAAGCAAACAACATAAGACTTAAGTAGTGGCTACTCAGTGGCCACCATGGAGGTGAGAAGGCAGTGGCATGACATATTTAAAATTCTGAGGGGGAAAAAATTTCCAACCAAGAATACTTTATCCAGCAAAACTCTCCTTCAAATTTGAGGGATGGCTTAAATTTTTCACAGACAAACAAATGCTGAGAGATTTTGCTAATAAAAGACCTGCCCTACTTCAGATACTAAAGGGAGCTCTTCTGACAGAGAAACAAAGAAAGGGGAGAGTGATACAGAGAAACTTAAGAGACATATATAGACTATTACATCCCAAATCACCAGGACACACATTCTTCTCTAGTGATCACAGATCTTTCTCCAGAATAGACCATATGCTGGGACATAAAACAAGCCTCAATAAATTTAAAAAATTTGAGTTTAATCAAAAGATATTCTCTGACCACAAGGGAATACAAATATAAGTCAATAACCATCAGAGACTTAGAAAATTCACAAATACCTGGAGGTTAAAAACAAGGGGGAAATGAAAACAGTCCCAGATAATCAAAAGCTGAGGGACTTCATCACCAGTAGATCAATCCTATAAGAAATGCTAAAGGGAATTGTGCACACTGAAAGGTAGGGACACAAACAATTGACTGAAACCACGTGAAGAAATAAAGATTTTCAGTAAAGATCACATGGTAAATATAAATACCAATACTACTGTATTTTTGATTTGTAACTCCACTATTTACTACCTACAGGATCTAAAATACATCAACAGTAATGATAAATCAGTGGTTTTGGACTCAATGTAAAATATGTAATTTTTAATAAGAACTACATAAAGGTGGGGGAATGGAGGAGTACAGGAACATAGTTTATGAGTCCTATTGAAGTTAAGTTGGTGTCAAAGAAAAACAAGGTTGCTATAGATTTAAGATGTTAAACACAAATAAAGTATCAGAGAATATGACCATAGAGATGAAAAGTAGAGTATGGGTTATGAGAAGTGGGGGAAGGAGCAATGGGGAGTTAAGAAATGAGTGTAGAGCTTCTGTTTGGGGGAAGGGAAATTTCTAGTAATGGATGGTGGGAAGGTGATGGCATTGCAACATTCTGTATGTGATTAATCCTGCTAATGGAATGCTAGGGAGGGGTTAGAAGGGGAAGATTTGGGCTGTATATATGTTTCCACAATTGAAAAAAAAAAAGACAGTCTAATACATAATGACAATTAAATGCCAAGGATGATCCTGGATGGGATCTGAGGATGGAGGAGAGGAGGCTCAAAGGGACACAGTTGGGACATAAGGAAAAAAAAAGGAAATATAGAATGTAAGCTTTGCATCAATGTTGAGTTTCTTGAACTTCTTAGCTGCACTTAATGGGATTGCATTAAAGAATTTTCTTGTTCATGGGAAATGTATATGTGAATTATGTTGTTTGTTCAAGGATGTGGGGAGCTTGCTCTCATATGTTCAGAAGACAGAGCAATAGATGATGGATGATAGGGAGGGAAGGAGGGAAGGAAAGAAATGCTGGTGTGACAGGATATTAAAGTTGGTGGATCGGGGTATCGGGGGAGGGGGTCGGGGTATGCTGGAGTTCTGTGTATGGGGTTTGCACTGTTTTTGCAACTGTTCCTATAAGTTTGAATTTATTTCAAAATAAAATTTAAAAAAATATCAATCAGGATACTTCCTGGAAGTTGGTGGCATAGAGAGGAGTGGAAGTTAGTTATTCCCCCTGGAACAACTAATAAACAGCAAGGAACAACTAGTAAATAATCTGGAATAACTGATGGGGGACAAACATGTCTGTCCACACATCATACACCAACTTGGATTAGGAGGAATGCCTGAGATCACAGAATAAAATCTGTAAGTAAAGACTGCATACTGAGCTGGGAGCCCCCACACCCCATGGCAGCCCAAACTGCAAAGCCTTGCTGTGATAGACAGCAGCACTCTCTGAACAAGCAAATATACCTCAGTCCAGCTCCAACTGGGGTTTTGATTAACAAATGTGGACTGCTCAATACAAGCTACAAATTCCCAAAAAGCAGAGGCTTTTAGTGATGACTGACTTTAAAGAGCCAGCAGACTTCTCTGTGCTAGGAGGAGCATAGAGGACCAGGTGCCAACTCTGGTCAACAGATAAAGCTGGGGGGACCATGGACTGGCCCTGAAGGGGGTGCTTTCTGTCCCTTTTTCTCTCTCTCAATCTGGTGGCTCAGTGGGGAAAGTCCCAGCCATTTTCAGTTCACAGAGTCAGACAAGACTGGAGATAGCAGAGTCAGAGAGACAAAGAACCTATTTAAATGTAAATGAAAACTCCCTAGGGGGTGTATCTTCCCTTTGAGGAAGGAGGTGGTGCCAGCCCTACTACTGGCCTCCCATTCAGAACCAGACCCCAGAGCCTGGGGGAAAACAGCTGAAACAGAAATTAAGGACTAAGGAGGCCTCATCTCTGTACACCAGTCAGGAGCCACAGGCTGACAGGCACCACCTACTGGGCAGGTTAGGAAAAGCACAGCAGCTTAGGCCTTACAGGGTGTGTCAGTCTTCTAAGACACACCTTCAGGGAGACCTGATACTGAATATTGTCCTTTTCTGAGATCTGAGACTGTTCTGGTCTGGGAATACCTGATTGGGGTAACCAAGGGAACCAGATGCCTACACAACAGAATACAACCTACACTAAGAAAAACAAAGTTATGGCTCAGTCAAAGGAACAAACTTACACTTCAACTGAGATACAGAAATGAAAACAACTAATCCTAAATCAATTCAAAATGTTTAGAGAAGATATGGTAAAAGGGATGAAGTGTATAATGAAAATACTGGGCAAATATAAGGTAGAAATTGAAACTTAAAAAAAACAACTGGCAGAATCTATGGAAAGAAAGGCACACATAAGAGATGTAGGACACAATGGAGAAATACAACAGCAGATCTCAAAAGGCAGAAGAAAACACTCAGGAACTGGAGAACAAGATGCCTGAAATCATACACACAAAAGAACAGATAAGAAAAAGAATGGAAAAATAAGAGCAAGTCTCAGGGAATTGAATGACAACATGAAACTCATGAATGTATGTGGCATGGGTGTCCCAGAAGTAGAAGAGAAGGGAAAAGGGGCAGAAGCAATGATAGAGGAAATAATCAATGAAATTTCCCATCTCGTATGAAAGACATAAAATTACAGATGCAAGAAGTGCAGCATACCCAAAAGAGAATCATTCTAAATAGGCCTATGCCAAAACACTCAATAATCAGATTATCAAACATCAAAGACAAAGAGAGAATCCTGAAACAGCAAGAGAAAAGCAATCCATCACATACAAAGGAAGCTTGCTAAGACTATGTGTGGATTTCTCAGCAGAAGTCATGGAGGCAAGAAGGAAGTGGCATGATATATTAAAGATACTGAAAGAGAAAAACCACCAACCAAGAATCCTATATCCAACAAAACTGTCCTTAAAATATGACGGAGAGTTTAAAATATTCTCTGACAAACAGACAATGACAGAGTTTGTGAACAAGATATCTGTGCTACAGGAAATAATAAAGGGAGCACTATAGACAGATAGGAAAAGACAGGAGTGAGAGATTTGGAACACTATCTTAGGTGATGGTAGCAAAGCAATGTAAGTACACTGAACAGAGATGACTGTGAGTATGGTTGAAAGAGGAAGGTTAGGAGCATGTGGGACACCAGAATGAAAGAGGAAAGATAAAGACTGGGACTGTATAACTCAGTGAAACCTAGAGTGCTCAACAATTGTGATAAAATGTACAAATGTTTTTACATGATAGAGAATAAATGAATGTCAAACTTGCAAGGTGTTAAAAATAGAGTGGTATTGGGGAAAAAATACAATCAATGCAAACTAGAGACTATGATTAGCAGAAACATTGTATTATGCTTCCTTTAATGTAACAAGGGCAATATACCAAAGCTAAATGCATAAAAGAGAGGAACTTAAGGGAAGGGTATGGGATTCTTGGCATTGGTGCTGTTGTCTGACTCTGTATTCTACTTTAGTTTAATGCTATCATTCCTTTTGTTGCTTTCTAGCTGTCATGTTTTTTTTTTCTTTTTCTTTTTCCTATTTCTGTTGCCTCTCTACTTTCTTTGACTCTTCCTCCTTCTTTGTGGAAGAAATGGAGATGTCCTTATATAGATAGTGGTGAGGGTGGTGAATACATAAATATGTGACTATACAGGGAAATATTGTTTACTTAGGATGGAATGCATGGGGTGTGAACAAAACCATCTTAAAGAAAATGGGTTGATGAAGAAACCTTGAGGACACTGTACTGAGTGAAATAAGTCAGACACATAAGGCTCACTGATACGAACTAATTATAATATATAAACTCATAGAAATAAAGTATAAGTTACCAGGATATAGAACGAGGCTAAAAAATGGGAAGTGGTTGCTTATTATGAGCAGAATGTTCAACTAGGTTGAACTTAAGTGTTTGAAAATGGACAGAGGTGATGGTAGTAGATTTTTAGAATAACAGTGCTGAATGGTGAGTGAATGTGATGGAAAGGGGAAGCTCAGAGTCACAAATGTCACCAGAAGGAAAGTTGGAGGTTAAAAGATGGAACTGTGTAAAACAGTGAATCTTTTGGTGGGCAATGTCCATGACTAACTGTACAAATATTAGAAATCTCTCATGAACTAGAAAACTGTATGACACTAAAACTAGAAGTTAATAATAGAGGGGCATATAGGGAGAAAGTATACCTATTGCAAACTATATACTACAGTTAGTAGTATTTTAACATTCTTTCATCAACAGTAACAAATGTAGTATATCAATGCCATGAGTCAATAGTGGAGGGGGGATGGTTAGGGATATGGGAGGATTTGAGTTTCCCTTTTTTTGTCTTTATTTCTTCTCTGGAGTATTGAAAATGTTTTAAAAATTCAAAAAAGAAATTAATTGTAGTGATGGATGCCCAGCTGTAGGATGGTACCATGGGCAATTGATTGTACACTTTGGATCTTTGGATAATTGTATGGAATGTGAACACTACCAATTAAAAAAAATTTTAAAAGTCAATCAGTATGACTCATCATATTAAAAGACTGAAGGAGAGAAAAATACAATCATTTCAATAGATGCAGAATAAGTATTTGACAAAGTCAGCACCCATTCATGATAGAAACTCTAAGAAACATAGGAATAGGTAAGAACTTCCTCAACCTGAAATTTAGGAATGCAAAAGAAAGACAGTGTTGTTAACATCACACTTACTTAATTTTGAAATACTGAACCATGGCTGACCAATTCTATTGCACATTTTTCTGGAGACACTAGCCTTTGCAATAAGTGAAGAAAAAATGTCACAATGATCATTTAGGAAGAAGTCAAATTGAATATATTTACAGATTACATGAGTTTTTTACCTAGAAGTTCCTAAGATATCTCCAAAATAACTATCAAAATTAATAAATGAATTTGATGAGTTTTTAAGAAAATGAGTAAATATTTTAATAGTTAAATACTACTGGAAAACATTTGGAAAATTGAAGTTTAAAAATTTCTATTTACAATGCATCAAAGAACAAAAAACACAGAGAAATATTTAACAAAGTAAGAAAAATACAATATTATAAAATATTGCTGAGAGAGACTAAAGAAGACCTAAGTAAATGGAGAAATATACCATCTTCATGGATTTTAAGACTACATATCTTTCAGATACCAGTTTTCTTCAGATTTATTTACAGATCCAATGCAAGTCCAATAACTTTTTATAGAAATTAACAAGCTGAATCTAAAATTTATATGGAAATGCAAAGCACCTGTAATAGTTGAAATAATATTTAAACAGAAGAACATACTTGAAGGTCTTTAGTTACTGGATAACAAGATTTACTGTAAGGCTACAGCAATCAAGACAGTGTCGTATTGGTGAAAACAACAACATCTAAATCCATAAAACAAAAGAGAAAGCCCAGAAACGGGCCCACATACATAAAGTCAATTTATTTTTTTCCTTTGTTAGAGAAGTTATGGGTTTACAGAATAATCATATATAAAATACAGGATTCCTATATATCACCCCACCACAACAGCTTGCATTGGTGTGGAACATTTGCTACAATTGATGGTAGCACACTTTAATAATTTCATTAATAATTAAAGTCCATGGTTTAACTTAGGTTTCACTGTGTAGTATAGTTCCATTGATTTTAAAAAAAATTATTCTGTTCCTGTATACGCATTTTAACATTTCCCCTTTTAATTATATTCAGATATATATTTCAGTGTTGTTAGTTGCATTCACAATGTTGTGCTATCTTCACCACCATTACAAAAACATTTCCATGATTCCAAATAGGAACCCTGTACATTTTAAGCCTTAACTTCCCATTCCCTAACCCACCCCATCCCCTGTATTCTAGATACTGACTCTATGAATTTGATTTTACTAATTGTTTCAAATCAGTGAGATCATACATTATTTGCACTTTTTTATCTGGCTTATTTCATTCCACATAATGTCTTCAAGGTTCATTCATGTTGTCACATGTAACAGGACATCATTCATTTTTACAGCTGAATAATATTTCATTGTACATATATACCACATTTTATTTATCCATTCATCCATTTATGGATACTTGGGTTGCTTCCATCTTTTGGCAATTGTGAATAAGGCTTCTATGAACATCAGTGTGCAAATATATGTTCAAGCCTCTGCTTTCAATTCTTTTGGGTTTATATGTAGTAGTGAGATGTGAAGTCATTTAGTAGTTCTATACTTAGCTTTCTGAGGAACTAACAGACTGTCCTACATAGTGGCTGCACTATTTTATATTCCTACCAGCAATGAATGAGTGTTCCTGTTTCTCTTCATCCACTCCAACACTTTTTATGTTCCATATTTTTAAATATCAGCCATTCTAATGAATGTGAAATGGTATCTCATTGTGGTTTTGATTTGCATTTCTCTGATGGCTAATGATGTTGAGCATCTTTTCCTGTGCTTTCTGACCTTCTGGCCATTTGTATATCTTCTTTGGAGATATGTCTGTTCAAGTCTTTTGTCCATTTTTTAAATTGGGTTGTTTGTCTTTTTGTTGTTAAGTTGAAGGATTTCTTTATATATTCTGGATATTAATCTTTTATTGGATATGTGGTTTCCAAATATTTTATCCCATTGTATAGGTTGTCTTTTTGTTTTCATGAAAAAATCCTTTGAGAAACCAAAGGCTTTATTTTGATGAGGTCCCATTTACCTATTTTTTTCTTGTTTCTTGTGCTCTGGGTGTAAAATCTAAGAAACCATTGCCTAACTCAATTTCCTGAAGATGCTTCCCTAGTTTTTCTTCTAGGAGTTTGAGAGTTCTAGCTCTCATATATAGGTCTTTGGTCCATTTTGAGTTGATTTTTGTATATGGTAAGAGGTAGGAGTACTCATTTTTTTTTAATGGAGATCCAATTTTGCTAGTACCATTTGTTAAAGAGACTGTTTTTCCCCAATTGAGTAGTCTTTGCCACCTTGTCAAAATCAGTTGGTCATGACATAAGGGTTGATTTTTGTTCTCAATTCTATTCCATTGGTTGATATGTCTGTTCTTGTGCTAGTATCATGCTGTTGTAATTATTGTGGCATTGTAGTAAGTGTAGTAAGTTTTAAGATTGGGAAGTGTGAGTCCTCCAACTTCATTCTTTTTTTTCCAAGTTGGCTTTAGCTATTTGGGACCTTTACCCTTCCATATAGATTTAATGTTCTGCAAAAAAGGTTGTTGGAATTTTGGTTGGGATTGCATTGAATCTATAAATTGCTTTGAGCAGGCTTGGCATTTTAATTATATTCAGTCTTCCAAACCATGAACATGGAATATCCTTTCCATTTATTCAGGTCTTCTATAAGTACTTTTTGCAATATTTTGTCATTTTCTCTGTATATATCCTTTATATTTTTGGTTGGATTTATTTCTAGATATTTGACATTTTTAGTTTCTATTGCAAATGGAAGTTTATTCTTCATTTTTTGTTCTGATTGTTCATGGTTTGTGTATAGAAATGCTACTGATTTTTGCATATTAATTTTGTACCCACCGCTTTCCTGAATTTTTTTATTAGCTCTGGTAGCAGTGTTGTGGATTTTTCAGGACTGTCTCTATATAGGATCATATCATCTAAAATAGGGAAATTTTTACTTCTTCCTTTCCAATTTGAATGTCTTTTATTTCTGTTTCTTGCCCATTGCACTTCCAGTACAATGTTGAATAACAGTGGTGACAGTGGGCATCCTTGTTTTTTCTTGTGATCTTAGAGTGAAAGCTTTCAGTTTCACCATTAAGTAGGATGTTATCTGTGGGCTTCTTATATGTGTTTTTTATCATGTTGAGGAAGTTTCCTTCTATGCCTAGAGAGGGTGCTGGATTTTGTCAAATGCCTTTTCTGCATCAATTCAGATGATAATGTGTGTTTTTCTCCCTTCATTCTGTTAATCTGGTGTATTGCATTAGTTGATTTTCTCACGTTGAACCATCCTTGCATACAGGAATAAATCCCACTTAATCATGGAGTTGGATTTGGTTTGCCAATATTTTGTTGAGGATTTTTGCATTTATATTCATAAGAAATATTGGTCTGGAGTTTTCTTTTCCTGTGTTTCTTTAATTGGCTTTGGTATGAGGGTGATGTTGGCCTCATAGGATGAGTTAGGTAATGTGCTGATCTGGGTACATTATGCTCCCCACATAAGCCATGTTCTTTAATGCAATCCTGTGGGGCAGACATATTAATCTATTTGATTAGGGTGTGACCTCTTGATTGAATGTTTCCATGGAGATTTGACCCTGGCCCATTCAGGGTAGGTTTTGTTTATTTTACTGGAGTCCTTTAAAGGGAGCTCACACAGAGAGCAGAGAGATAAAAATGCCCAGAATATGCTAATCTAGGATACACTTGGAAACTGACAGAGTTGCCCAGAGATGCTTGGAGATGCATACGGAAGGAAAGTTGGAGATGCTAAGCTAAGAGATGAAGCCCAGAGTTTGCCTCAGAGAAGCTAAGGGAGGACTCCCAGATGCTTAGAGAAAAATGCCCTGGGAGAAAGAAGCAAGGCCACCCAGAAGCTAAGAGAGAGGAGCTGAATGAGAGATCCAGAGACATTTTGGGGAACACCATTTTAAAACGCAACCCTGGAGAAAAGGACCAGCAGATGCCGGCCATGTGCCTTCCCAGATGACAGAGGTGTTCCGGACACCATCAGCCATTCTTCAGTGAAGTTATCATCCTACTGATGCCTTAATCTGGATACTTTTATGGCCTTAGGACTGTAAATTGGTAACCAAATGAACCCCCTTTATAAAAGCTAATCCATTTCTGCTATTTTGCCTAATGGCAGCATTAGCAAACTGGAATGAGTAATGTTCCCTCCTCTTCAATTTTGTCAGAAGAGTTTGAGCAGAATTGGAGTTAAGTCATCTTGGAAAGTTTGGTAGAATTCTCCTGTGAAACCTTCTGTTCCTGGCCTTTTCTTTGTTGAGAGGTTTTTGATTACTGAACTATTCAAATTTTTTACTAGCAATTGGTTTGTTGAGATCTTCTACATCTTCTTGAGTCATTGTAGGAGGTTTGTGTGTTTCTAGGAATTTGTCCTTTCCATCCAGGTTATCTAATTTATTGGCATACAATTGTTCATATTATCTACACATAGTCCCTTTTATTTCTATGGGACTATGTATCTTTTTTAGTCCTTTTTATTTCTACTTTTTCTTGGTTTTTGTTTGTTTGTTTTCTATTTCATTTATCTCCATTCTGATCTTTGTTGTTTTTTCCTTCCTTCTGCTTGCTTTAGGTTTAGTTTCCTCTTCTTTTTATAGCTCTTCTAGTTTTGAGTAAGGTTTTTGATTTCAAGTCTTTCTTCTTTTCCAATATAAGCATTTAGAGTTATAAATTTCCCTCTCAGCACTGCTTTCACAGCATCTTGTAAGTTTTATTATTTTGTATTTTCATTTTCATTCACCTCAAGATATTTCATAATATTGTTTCTGATTTTCAATTAAACTCATTGGTCATTTAAGAGTATGTTGTTTCATTTCCACATATTTGAGAATTTTTCCTTTCTCCCTCTGTGTTCTGGTTTGCCAAGGCTGCTGTTAAGCAAAATACCAGAAATGGATTGACTTTTATAAAAGTGATTTATTAGGTTACAAATTTACAGTTATAATGCCATAAAAGTGCTCAAACTAAGGCATCAACAAGAGGACACCTTCATTGAAGAATGGTTGATGACAACCAGAATACTTCTATCAGCTGGGAAGGCATATGGCTGGCATCTGCTGATCCTTTGCCCCTGGGTTCTGGTTTCAAAATGGCTTTTTCCAAAAATGTCTCTTGGCTTTTGTCCCTTTTAGCTTCCCTCTCTCAGCTCCTATGCCTCCTTGCTTGTTCTACTAGGACATTTCTCTCTAATCACCTGAGGGCCCTCTCTTAGCTTCTTTGGGGCAAGCTCTGGGTTTATCTCTTAGCCTAGCATCTTCAAACATCTTTCTGTCTGCACCTCCAAGCATCTGGGTCTGTTTTGGCTCTTAACTCTATTAAGGACTCCAGTAAACTACTTAAGACCCATCCTGAATGGGCAGCATCATATCTACATGGAAATAATATAATCAATATGTCCTACCCCCAGTTGGGTGGGTTACATCTTCATGGAAGGTCCCATCCAACAATAGGTTTGCCCCCACAAGACCGCATGAAAGAGCATGGCTTTTTATGGGTACATAACAGATTCAAACCAGCATATACTCTGTTATTTATTTCTAGCTTCATTCCAGAGTGGTCAGAGAATATACATTATATTATTTAAATATTTTTTATCTAATTGAGACATGTTTTATAACCCCACATATGTTCTATTCTGGAGAATGATCCATGGGCACTCAAGAAGAATATACAGTATGTTCTGTTTTTGTTGGGTGTAGTTTTCAATATGTGTCTGTTAGGTCTATTTGGTTTAGTTTACCATTCAAGTCCTTTATTATCTTATTGTTCTTCTGACTAGATGTTCTATCCATTTTTGAGAGTGGTGTGTTAACATCTCCCACTGTTAATGTAGAACCACCATTTTAAGGTGATTCTCTTCCATATAGTTGGGTCATGCTTTTTTGTCTTTTTTAATTCAACTTTCTTGAGATTGCTCACATACCATACAATAATCCAATGTGCACAATCAATTGCCCATTATACCATCAAACAGCTGTGCATTCATTAGTTCAGAAAAGAAATTTAAAAAAAAACAAAATTCAAATCCTCCCATACCCCTAACCGTCCCCCTCCATTATTGACTCATGGTATTGATATAGTATATTTGTTACTGTTGATGAAAGAATGTTAAAATACTCCTAACTGTAGTGCATAGTTTGCAATAGGTGTATTTTCCCTATATACCCCTCTATTATTAACTTCTAGTTATAGTGTCATACATTTGTTCTAGTTCACGAAAGAGATTTCTAATATTTGTGCAATTAATCACAGACATTGTCCATCACAAGATTCATTGTTTTATACATTCCCACATTCCAACCTCCAACTTTCCTTCTGGTGACATACATGACCCCAACCTTCCCCCTTCCACCACACCTTCACACCATTCAGCACTGCTAGTTGTTCTCACAATATCATGTTACTGTTTCACCTCTGTCCATTTCCAAACACTTAAGTTCAACCTAGTTAAACATTCTGTCTATAATATGAAACCACTCCCCATTTGTAGCCACTTTCTATATCCTGGGAACTTATATTTCATGTCTATGGGTTTACATATTATAATTAGTTCATATCAGTGAGACCATACAAAATTTGTTGTTTTGTGTCCAACTTATTTCACTTAATATGGTGACCTCAAGGTTTCTTCATCTCATTTTTTGTTTTTTGTTTTTTTTAAGATGGCTTTGTTCACCCACCATACATTCTGTCCTTAGTAAACAATCAATGGTCCCCTGTATAATCATGTATTTATGCATTCACCACCATCACTATCTATATAAGGACATCTCCATTTCTTCCACAAAGGAGGAAGAAGAGGCAAAGAAGGCAGAGAAACAAAAGAAAAAGAAAAAGAAAGAAAAAATGGCAGCTAAAAAGCACCAAAAGGAAAAATAGAATTAAACTAAAGTACAATAAAAGAGTCAGACAACATTACCAATGCCAAGAGTCTCACCCCTCCCTTTTATCCCCCTCTTATAAGAGGGGACCTTTAGCTTTGGCATATTGCCTTTGTTACATTAAAGGAAGCATAATACAATGTTTCCATTAAGTATACTCTTTAGTTTGCGTTCATTGTATTTTTCCCCAGTACTACCCCTTTGTTAACATCTTGCAAGGCTGACATTCATTTGTTCTCCCTCATGTAAAAACATTTGTACATTTTATCACAATTGTTGAGCACTCTAGGTTTCACTGAGTTACACAATCCCAGTCTTTATCTTTCCTCTTTCGCTCTGGTGTCCCTCATGCTCCTAACCTTCCTCTTTCAACCATATTCATAGTCATCTTTGTTCAGTTTACTTACATTGCTGTGCTATCATCACTCAAACTTGTATTCCAAACCTCTCAGTCCTGTCTTTCCCTATCTGTCTGTAGTGCTCCCTTTAGTATTTCATGTAGAACAGGTATCTTGTTCACAAATTCTGTCATTGTCTGTTTGTCAGAGAATATTTTATACTGTCCCTCATATTTGAAGGATAGTTTTGCTGGATATAGGATTCTTGGTTGGCAGTTTTTCTCTTTCAGTATCTTAAATATATCACACCACTTCCTCCTTGCTTCAATGGTTTCTGCTGAGAAATCCACACATAGTCATATCAAGCTTCCTTTGTATGTGATGGATCATCTTTCTCTTGCTGTTTCAGGATTCTCTCTTTGTCATTGATGTTTGACTATCCGATTATTAAGTGCCTTGGCATAGGATTATTCATATCTATTCTGTTTGAGGTGTGCTATGCTTCTTGGATCTGTAATTTTATGTCTTTCATAGAAGATGGGAAATTTTCATTATTTCCTTTACTATTTCTTCTGCCCCTTTCCCCTTCTTTTCTCCTTCTGAGCACCCATGCCACATACATTCATGAGTTTCATGTTGTCATTCAATTCCCTGAGACATTGCTCACATTTTTCCATTCTTTTCTCTATCTGTTCTTTTGTGTGTAGGCTTTCAGGTGCCTTGTTCTCCATTTCCTGAGTGTTTTCTTCTGTCTCTTGAACTCTGCTGTTGTATGTCTCCATTGTGTTTTTCATCTTTTGTGTTGTGCCTTTCATTTCCATAGATTCTGCCAGTAGTTTTTTCAAACTTTTGATTTATACCTTATGTTTGCCCAGTGTCATCTTTATACCCTTAATCTCTTTTGCCATGTCTTCCCTGAACTCCTTGATTTGATTAAGCAGATTTCTTTGAAAATCTTTAATTGACTGTTACATCAAAGTGAAACAATATCTCAACTGTATCTTGATTGAGATGAAGTTTGTTCCTTTGACTGGGCCATATCTCCACCCTTCCCAGTGTAGTTTGTAGTTTGTTGCCTAGGAATCTGACTTCCCTGGTTACTCCAATTAGGTTTTCCCAGACCAGAATGGGTTCAGATCTCAGAATGGGGTTATATTCAGTTTCAAGTCTCCCTGAGGGTGTCGTAGAGTTTAACAGACTTTCCTATGAGGTCTCTAGCTACTGCACTTTTTTCTAACCAGCCCAGCAGATGGCACCTGTCAGCTTATTGCTCCAGACTGATGTAGGTTATTTCTGTTTTGGCTGTTTTTCCCTAGGCCCCAGGATCTGAGTTCTGAGAGGGGTGCAAGCCCTTGAGTTGGTCCCCACCTCCTTCCTCTTAGGGAAGATACACCCATCTAGGGAGTTATCTTTTACATTTGAATTGTTCTTTGTCTCTCTGACTCTGTCAACTCCACCTCTGTCTGGGTCAGGGCACTGTGAGCTGAAAATCACTGAGGCTCCACTGAGCCACTCAGGTTGAGAGAGAAAAAGGAAAGAAAACCCCCTTCCAGAGTCAGTCAACAACCCCCCAGTTTCACCCATCAGTCAGATAGAGCACCTGGTCTTCTGGGCTCCCCCTCCTGGGGCACAGGAGTTTTCCAGCTCTCTAAGGTCAGTCTCTAAAAGTCTCTATTTTTTTACATTTTTTTTCCCTCTCCATGAGCCCCACCTCCTTTCCACTGGGAGCAACCTCAGGGTACTTTTCTTCTTGTCTACGTTTGTAGCTTGTATTCTGCAGTCCACATTTGTTAATTAAAATCCCAGTTGCAGCTGGCCTGAGCTATATTCCCTCACTCTGAGAATGCTGCTTTCTCCCACAGGGAGGGCCTGCAACTTAGCCTTCCATAGGGGGAGGGGACTCCCAGCATGATTCCACAGTTTTTATTTACAGATTTTACGCTGCAACATCAACCTTTCCACCCAATCCAGGTTGATGTACAATGTGTGGACAGTCATGGTTTTCCCCCAGCAGTTGTTCCAAATTATTTACTAATTGTTCCTGGTTGCTTATTAGTTGTTCCAGGTGGCTAACTAAATTCCACACCTCTCTATGCTGCCATCTTATCTCCTCTAGGTCATGCTTTTTAATACATTCTACTAATTGCTACCTTTTGACTGGAGAGCTTAATCCATTTACACTTGAAGTCGTTACTAATAGTACAGGTCTTTCTTCTGCCATTTTGTTGTTTAGGCTTTGTAAGTCATACATTTTTTGTTCCTCACTTCCATTAAAGCCTACTTTTATATTATTTGCCTTCTTGTGTTTTATCATATTGAGTGCCTTCTCATTTCTATTTGGATTTCTTTATCATATTTTCCTTTTGTTTACTCTAGGATTAAAATTTAACATCCTAAACATAACAATTATATTTGGTTTGATACAAATTTAGCTTCACAAGGATGCATATATACTTTTCCTATACCCCTCTTTCCCCCCACCTTTTTTTGTACTTGTTACCACTTATGTCTTTGCACATTTATGTTCAAAAACATAGATTTATGATTATGTTTTAATGCATTAGCATTTTAGCAACTGTAGGAAGTAAGAACATGAGTTACACAACAGACAATACAATACAATAATATCTTTACCACAGGTCTTTATTTCTTTATGCTGCTTTGAACCACTGTCTGGAATCTCTCTATTTCAGTCTGAAGAGCTTCCTTTATTATTGCTTGTAGGGCAGGTCTAATGGTGATGTACTTCTTGGCTTTTGTTTATCTGAGAATGTCTTAATCTCTCCCTCATTTTTGAAAGAGAGTCTTGCTGGATATAAAATTCTTGGTTAGCAGTTGTTTTCCTTTAGCACTTTAGATATTTCAACCCACTATCTTCTTGTCTCCATAGATTTTGATGAGAAATCAGCACTCAGTGTCATTAGGCTTGCCTTCTTTGCAACATTGCCTCTCTTTTGCAACTTTCAGAACTCTCTCTTTGTCTTTTGCATTGAGTAGTGTAATAAATATACGATGTGGCATATTTTCTTTCATGTTTATCCTGTTTGGTGTTCTATTAGATTCTTGAAAGAGAATATTCACATATTTTGCTTTGTTTGGGAAGTTCTCTGTCGTTATTTCTTTGGCTATTCCTCCTGCTCCTTTCTCTCTTTCTTTTCCTTCTGAGACTTCCATAACATGTATATTGGTGTACTTGATGGTGTCCCATAGCTGTCTTGGCTATTTTTACTTCCAATGTTTCTTTTTTCTTTCTGTCCTTAGCCTGATTCATTTCAAGTGTCTTTTCTTCAAGTTCACTGATTCTTCTGCCAGCTCCCAGGTACTCTTGAACCCATCCTGGGCATTTTTCATTTCAACTTATTGTGGTCTTCAACTTCTGTAGTTCTGTTTGGCTCTTTTTAAAAATTTCTCTCTCTTTACTCAGACTCTCATATTGTTCATTCATTGTTTTCCTGATATCCTGTAGTTCATTCTCTGTATTTTCCTTCATCTTCTGGAGTATTTTTAAAAAACATTTTAAAGGATTTTTTGGTAGGCTAACACTCTCATCTTCTTCATTGGTGTTTTCAGTATTTTTATCTTCTCCCTTTGGATGTGCCATTGTTTCCTGTTTCTTCATTTGTCTTGTACTCTTCTGCTGTACGTTGTGCATTTTAATATTTCAAAATGGTAACTCTGGGATTTACTTCCTGGGATGTCTGTTTTCTAGTTTTTTAACCAGCTGGTGGTAAGGCAGAGATGTTCTTCATCTTCAGCCCCACTATTGGTAAGGTCTGTCCATGGCAAATGCAGTGTGCAGGGGTTTCCCTGTCTTACTGGGCCCCTGCCTTGTCCAGGGCTTTTGCTTGTTAGTTGTTTTAGGGCTCCCCTGTTTACAGGAATTTGGTTGACCCCTCCTCTCAGGTTTCTGAAGCCAGCAGGCCTTTGTCCCACTTACGTAGTTTTGTTTTTGTTTTTGTTTTTGTTTTTGTTTTTGTTTTGAGGTAGGGTAGGCCAATAGCCCTGCATTCTCCACAGGCTCCTCAAGGGGGCTCTACATATTTTTTTCCTTGTTTTTTTTTTTTTTTTTTAAATCAATGTATGAAAAAAAAAATTAAAAAAAAAAGAAAAAAACCATACAATAAAAGAAAGTTTCAAAGAGACCATAACAAGGGAGTAAGAAAAAGACAACTAACCTAAGATAACTGCTTTACTTCCAACATGTTCCTACTTTACCCCAAGAAAGTTACCTAATATAGCAACATTTGTGTGAACTTGTTCCTACTATATCCATCAGAAATTAACAGACCATAGTCATTCCTGGGCATCCCCAGAACATTAAATAACTTATCTGTTCTTGTTGGATTATTGTTCCCCCTTCCTTAATTGCGCTCTATTGCTAGTTCCCCTACATTCTACATTATAAACCATTTGTTTTACATTTTTCAAAGTTCACATTAGTGGTAGCATATAATATTTCTCTTTTTGTGCCCAGCTTATGTAGATTTTTACACTCCTTTCATTGTCTCATGCTGCTTTTGCCTGGAAGACTAATTCTGGGAGGAGTGTCACCTCAGGAAGACTTCCCCAGTTGAGTCTTTCCCAGCAAAAACCAGGCCAGGGACCCATGAAGGGGCACGGATCACTTCCAAATGCCCTGTTAGTGGGGTCAAGAAGGGTACCAAAAACTTCTCCAACAGCTTCCTGAAGCTCAGCTTTCCTGGACTGCCCAGCAAATGCAGCTCTTCAGCTAACTTTCCCCTGCAGCCCTGAAGAAGTCCTTCATCTTTAAATCTCCACTGTCTCTGACCCTGTCTGGGGAGGATTGAAACAATGCTGCCACTCGTTTTGTCCAGGGTTGGTTGAAGCAATAGCTACCCTCAGAGCTAGAACCCAGTGATCCAAATTCTCTAGCCAAAACCCAAGAGCAGTGATCACCCATGCACACCTTTGTTCTTTAGGGAGGGAATTTTTACATCCTTTTCCATCACTGGCAGCTAGCTGTGGGCTGGACACTGCCAGTGGCCTGCTGTGAGAGTAGGGGTGGGTGGGTGCCAGTAGCCACCATATGGAGAGTGCAATTTACAGTTCTTTACCATAATTTATCAGCCTCTTCCTCCTGCTCTTCCCTGGATGCCATACAGTGTACTTCTGGGCCCTGGAGTTTCAAAATAGTTGTTTCAGACAGTAACTGCCTGTTTAATAGTTGCTTTGGTGGAAGAACTGAGTCTTGGAGCTCCCTACTCTACCATCTTCCTGGAAGTCCCAGGGCAACTGATTTTTGACAGAAAAGATATGTGCTATTTCAATGGGCAAAGGAAAGTATTTTCAAAAATGATGCTAAAATAACTGGATGTCTTTAAAGAAAAGCTCAGCATCAATTCCTACCTCACACAATGTACAATAATTATTGAAAAATTGGTCTACATCTAAAATCTAAGATTATAAGTCTCTCAAAAGGAAACACAGAAGCAGACATTTGCAACTTTGGCATAGACAGAGCTTTTTGATAGAACACAAAAAGCAAAAACAATTCAAGAAAAATTCATAAAATTTGACTTTATCATAATGTAAACTTTGCTCTTTAAAAAACACCATTATGAAAATGAAAAAGCAAGTCACAGACTTGGATACAATAATTGCAATACATATATCTGACAAATACACATATCTAGATATGCATTACATACCCAGAATATATAAACTACTTTTACAATCAATCATAAGAAGAAAATCCAATAAGGATTGCAGCAAGCCAGCACCAGAATGTTACTGACCCTAGGAGGAAACAAATCTTCTCACCTCTGGAACTGAGCCATTAAATCATTGTTGGTTAAGCCAACCCACTGGGTGCTATTTTGGATAGCAGTTCATGCAACCTATGACAAACTTCAAATTGTAAACAATCTAAATATCCACCAACATGTGAGTGGATTAACAAAATGTTTTATGTGCATTCAAAAGGAAACTACTTGGTAATAAAAAGAATAAATAAGTGATAGAATGTAACACAACAGTTGAGTCTCAAAGTCATTCTGCTCAGTGAAAAAAAAAAAGCCAGACACAACGAATCCATATTCTATGATTCCATTTATTTGAAATTCAGTAATTGCCTGAGGCTGGGTTTGACAGGCAATATCCACTTTACAGGGGTAAGAAGAGCCTTTTGGGGAATGTTCTGTTTATTGATGGTAGTAGTGGATTCACGGTGCATAGAACTGTTAACATTTACCAAGTTATATACTTTAAATATATGTATAAAAATTACACCTCAGTAAAGTTGATTTTTAAAATAAAAATAAAACCAAAGATAAAATCCACTTGATAGCAGTCTATATTTTATTGTGACTATGTGCCTGCAATTCTGAGTTACATTAGTGATAAAATACTCTCAATCTAGTTATCTAGTTATATTGCATTATATGTGAAAGTTAATGCAGAGAACTTCCAATTAACATTTGGCTTCCAACTCTAGGACTCAACTACAGGTGATTGTTTTGACAATAACTTCTTAACTGTTTGCATATTTGGGCTTACTTTGGGTACAGTTCCATCTGCCGTGTACTGGTAAATATTGATAACAGGCTCACTAAAGAAAAAAGCACTGCTTTGTAGCATTGCTGATTGATGTAGTGTTAATACACCAACCATGACTAATCTCAAACTACCACTGTGATGTCACTGAACATGGAGTTGGGGAGAGATCTACACAACAGACTCTCATGAGCCAATATACACCCATTCCAGTACAGTGCTGAGTTTGAGAATACAATATGTGGGACTACATATTCCTGCATTTAATAAACCATGAACACAGTGGTTATGACATCATTGCAACAGATGTTGAATTACTTCATTTTCTCATTCTATTCACAAATTACTCTCTGAACTTTGAAGTGCTTACTCTTTTGAATCACTTGGGTTTTTTTTCTATTTTTCAAAAAATGCATTAATGTAATTTAAAATAATTAATTAGTGTGTTTCTATTTGTATAATTATATATTTAAAATTCAATAGAAGAATTTTTTACTTCTGTTTCTTTTTTGCATGATTATTATTTATTTCACTTCATGAATATTATGGAAAGTAATTTTGTGGCATAGTGGAGTGGTATAAAAAATTATCCACTCCAGGTGACAAATACACTAAGTAGGCTACTGAATAATTAATTATGTAAGTCTGGAAATGTCAGATACAAACTGAAACATCATTGTAAATGAAAATTCCAAATGTGGACAGAGTCTTTACTGTAAAAATAAATGTCAGACTCAGTACTAGGTATATTATTTCTAATTCATGGACAATTCATTCTTTCACCAAAAACATAAAACTGGAATAAAAATTATTACTGGATTCTAGCATACATTACCATAAAAACTTCTTTGGTATCCATTTTTCAATTTCCTTTTCAATAAAATAGATAAATTAAAATAAAAAATACCCATGATAATTTCTAGACTTAAAATTCTAAGATACTTATGCATATTATCGTTTTCTTTCAGGGCTGAGATATTTGTATATTTAAAAAAAGGTGAAATAATCTAAGAAACAAAATAGGAAAGGCTGATTGAAATCATGTCTTATACCTCAGACTCCAGTGAAGCCATAGACAATTATTAGACTCAGAGAATCACCCTATCCTTTCAACATTTTCCATGAACTTAAAATGAATCAGAATCTTGAATTTCAAGGACACTTTTTCCAGAAATACAATAACAATAAATAATATTCATTGATCTCTTATATGTCAATCACTATGCTAATAACTTTAAGAATATCACTTTATCTATTACATGTAACTTCAAAACCTTAATATCTCCATTTTACAGATGAAGAAACCAAGGCACAGAAATTTTAATAA
This sequence comes from Choloepus didactylus, assembly GCF_015220235.1. Classification (NCBI taxonomy): domain Eukaryota; kingdom Metazoa; phylum Chordata; class Mammalia; order Pilosa; family Megalonychidae; genus Choloepus; species Choloepus didactylus. Next base: position 109,567,404 of record NC_051309.1, on the reverse strand, counting down.
ATTGTTCATGGTTGCAACATTAATGAATAGAGGTGGAAAACTAAGAACTTATGTCTGTCTCACTAAAGCCTGTGTTAGTACACATGCTGATAATTCTGATTGAAGCAAGACATTAAATATGAAGGTACATAGATAATTTCCATTTCTATTTGGCTTGTGTTTATGAACCCAAAGGCCTCCTGGTAGGAGTTTCAAAAATCTCCAGATGAGGTAATTATAATATGAAAAGTGGGTTTGGAGTTTGCTATGATTCTATCTTCCCACAAATATTCCTCTGAACTCATATGCAAGCATATTTATAATTATTGTTACCATTCTTTTTAATCTCTGTTCAGGTAATCAGCATAAGACAGCAGTTTACCTTGAAAGTATCATTTTTTCAGGGGGTAAGGAACAGATCTGTCATGGCCATAAATTCAGAATGCCATTGCTATGATAAAAAGAAACTAAACCATTCATCTACTCAGTCTGTATTATTTTAAAGAAAAAAAAAGACATTGAAGATAGGTTTTCTTGTTAACACTCAAAGAAGCTATGTGCTTCCAAGTTGAATCATGTTCTTAACTTATTTTGCAGGTAGATAAAGAAAAAGATGAGAAATGCAGAGGAATGTGCTCATGTTTTGAATTAATGTGGTTATGTAGAATTTATCTGTCACATTTAGGTAGTACTTTAATGCATAAAATCCTTGAACTCAAAGTAATTTTACAGAAAAGAAATAGGTGCACGGAATATTCATTTCAATGTGCTGAGCAGCTATGAACACTCTTTTTATACCAGAATGAAAAACACTCTGTACTAGATACTGGGCTGCAGTTCTAGAATTATCATTTACTGTTCAGGAGATCCTGAACTAATGCCTTAAATTCTCTTAGCTACAGATTTTAATCTATAAAAAGGTGATTATGTAGAGTTTGCTAGTTTAGTGTTCAGCAAAGTACTACAGAAATGTTAGTAATAATTAAAGCTTTTATTCATTATTTCATTGCTCCCCCTGCACCCAACAAGCTCAACAGTTCAAATAATGGGTTTGAGATACGTGATGAAAATCCCCCATTCATCTCTTCTTTACCCCTTAAGTTAACTAATTAATTCTTCCTTACATGCATTTATTTAATGCATCCTAATATTACTGTCTCACCGTATTATCTATTTTAGATATTCCTCTTAAGTATACCAACCTTTGTTTGTATTATAATGGTATAATTTCAATTAAACCCAGAGATACGTGGCAGTATCTCCTGCATCTTTCCCTTCTGTTCTAAGTTTTGTTGATTTCAGCTTCTTGCTTCTGTAGCTTTTTTTCTCTTTCTCTGTTTTCATTCCATTTATAAAGGACTCCAGTAATAGGATTAAGACTCTGGAATTCGAATAGTCACACAAACCACAATCACCCGAAATAATGGAATAAAGATAAGCAAGTGTCTTTGCTTTATCTTAAATTATGGAAATATCAGTTTTACCCACAGGAATGGGAGTAAGTTTAAAACATGTTTTTCTGGGGTACATGCAGCTCCAAACCACCATGTTCCCTGTATCTGATCATTTCTTCAGGCTCCCCCTAACACTGACAGTAGCAGGGAGCTCACAACTTGGAAAGGCTATCATTCCATTTTTTTGATGCCTCTAATCGTTTTAAAGATTTCATTCTACCACAGAATAAACCTTGTTTAACTGCCTCTGGAACTCCCAGAAAAAATCTCACCCATCTTTTACACTTTGGACCATCTCTTATTGAATGGCAGTCATTATTGCCCTTGTTTAAACATTCTTTTCTTTATTTCAACACTTTTCAGTTCCTTTTACTATGCTCCACGTTACTTAGTGTCTGTCTCTGTCATTTATTAATGCAACAAATATTTACAGAGTGCCAATTTTGTTTCAGGCCCACAGCTAAGCATTGGAGATACAGGAATGATAAAAATACTGTTGATTTTTCTAGTTTTTAAAATTACTTCTTTTGGGTGGACTTTATTATGGCAATGTTCCATTTAAAATATAATGTGTGGTCATATCAGTGAATGGAAATGAAGCTGAGATTGTATTATCTTTGGGAAAAGTCATTTTATACTGCTGCTTCTAATTGGATTGTAACACATCAAGACCTCCAGGATTTCTTTTTAACAATAAATAATGTTAAGTCATAAATCTTTTCTTTTTCTTATTTTCAATTTTTGAAACTAAGTATAAAATTTTGTATTTCGCCTGTTAAATTTGATGTTGTTTATTTAGCATATCAAAATTAGTTTGTGTTTTTATTCAAAAATGTAGAGTTAGTAGTTCTTAATGATTTTCTATGTATAAAATTATTCTAAATATGTCTTCCATGACATCATCCATGATATAGATTAAAATGTATAAGAAGACAGAGCCAACAACAGAGCCTTTGATATATCACTAAACACTTTCATTAATCTTTTGGGGTGATTTTCAACCAGGAAAACATCAACCCACCTGTGCCACTATTCAGTAAACATTAATACATCAAAAATACTTGTGTCAAAATGCTTGAAATACTTGGACAAATATTTGTTGGAATCATAATCACCATTTCGTAAATTCCATGTGATACATATTTCCAGAAACCATACAGCTTCCTAGTGATTACTACTTACATTTAAGTGCTCAGATATCTTTGATTAAAAATGTGTTATTAAATCAACATTGGATTTACCTATTTTTAGTTCTTTCCTTTCGAATAATCAAGTATTTGTGTTTTTGTTGTATCCTGGAACTTTTTTTTATTTCCAATTTTATGCAGTAACAACAGGTATCCTATAACTACACCTGCAGTTACTTCCATGCTCTAAGATGCAATTCATATGAAAGTCCACTCTCTACTCTTGAGAGAGCCACATAAGAGAAAGTAGAAAATGCACATCTTCATTCTAGGGTCTACACTAAATATGATTTATAATCTTGTTCAACTTACTTACCTTCTCTGGGCCTTGATTTCGTCTTCTATAAGAGTACTACTAACTTTTAAATTCCTAGGAATATGAGAGATGTATGTATACAATTTCACTGGAGATAAAAGCTTCTTGAATATGGAGACTTATTTTTAACTGCTATATACCCAGAGCTAGCAGTGTGTGTAATAAATTTCCAGAAAGTTCGTACTGAATAAATGAATGACACACAATAGGTGTTGATAAACGTCAGTTTAATTTCTCCTTCTTTGCCTACCTTGAGCCTTAATTTCTTCTTGGCAAAGTTTTATCCAGTACACTTTGAAGATTATTGTCTTTCATATGGAAAGTAGAAATTAAATAAACTTTGACTTTTTCTCCTTTCTCCTTTTCATCATCAAAGCATCTGAGCAAAGACTAATCCTTCCTTATGGTCTTTTTCTATCCACAACAGAAAAACAGAGACAATTTTGTTGTCATTAGAATATTTCACAAACCCTACCCTATTCTGGGTTTTAATATTTTTATAATGAATTTTCTGGTTAGAATACTTCTTTGTAGCCTTCCTTTGAAATGTGCCTCTTCTTTCACCATTTGTGTATTCTCAGATACCTACCTCCCTGTGTAGCTAAACTGATTTCTTTAAAAGTCACTCCTTTTTCTTCTTTTATAGGATTATTTATGATTGAATTGTCAGAATTTATTTTCTTAGAGATGCCTGTCCTTTTTGAATTACCCTCTTCTTTTAAGTTCCTGAACATAGACTCATGGTTTCTGTGAATATTTTGAAGCTACTTTTTGAAAGGACAGTGCATGCATCAGACCATACCCTGTGTATTTCCTTCCTTTGATTTTTATGCCAATTTTTATACACCAAAAATCAGCTCTTCATTTTTTTCTTTTCAAAATGAAGTTCAAAGTAGCAATCTCCATAGTTGCTTCAACCACCTTTCAGAAAGTGAATCTAGTAGTGAGGAAAGTCAATAGCATATCAGATTTTCTACCTTAAAGAAAATAAGTCTTCCAGAAGACATCTTTATATATGAGGGTCCCAATACACTTCTGTATTTTTTCTATATTAACTACATTCTTGTATACCTATATTTTGACTGCATTATCCAGAGCTGCCAAGTGGCCTAATATGTTAATTTCTACAATAGCAATTAGTGCTTTACTCTCCTATTCTTTATTCTCATTCAAATGCCTTCTAAATGCATACCACCACAATGAACTCCTGACCTTCCTTGCAGATAAATGCTGTGATAACTTGGATAAGGCTTTTGTTGTGAGCCATACTGGAACCTTATCCAAAAATGCCAGCAAGAAGATGCTGGGTCAGGCTGAACTGACACTAGTATAGGGTGATTTGTCCAAATTTTAGGGCTGACCCTGAGGTGGCTGTAAGGTGATCAGCAGAAGCCATTATACAATTTTCCTTTTGGTCAAATTAAGCTTGAGTACAATCTGGTGGGAAAATATAGCAACATTAGTTGATACTGTAGGATGATAACTGAAGTCCAATGGACAGAACTGGTCCTCAAGTCAAAGATACTAATGACTACTGTTGAGCAAGGATGGGAATACACCTCCTTGCATATAAACTTATGCCATCCTTTTAAATCAGTTCTCTTTTTTGTATAAAAGGATTTCTTTTCTATTTTCATAGAGTAGACATAGAATCATAGAGTTCCATCCACCATGTCTCATGATACCTGAGAGAAAGTATACACCTTCTATTGCTATTATTTCAAATTTGCCATTTTAAATGCCTGTTCCTTGATAAGCAGACACCTCAGGAAACAAATACTACTCATGATTCTTTTCTCTGTTATTTTATCCTGAGAATTAGTGGGAACTCTTCTCATCACTGTTCTTCCACACACATCCATAGCTCTTACAACTCACTGGATCCAGTTTTATCGGTGTTTTATCTTTCTCCAACTCAAATTTCAGCTTAAAATATTGAACATCTTAGTTAGGTTTTTAATAAAACAGTGTACTGTTTCCATTTTTACTTTTTTGATAAGGTGTCCACCATTTTTGGATGACATGTCACAGGAGACCAACTGCAGTAACAATCTCAACATTTGAATGTCTAAACACAATAAATGTTTGTTTTCTTTCTACAGCTCATATCAACAAACAGAGACCTTTGCTCCCACAGTCATTCAGGGACCCAGAGTATTTGAACAAGTGACTTCACCATCCCCTAGGGCCTTGGAGTCCTCAGCTGGATCCTTAGCATCAGATCAGTAGATGTGTGAGGAGAGAGTGCTGGTAACCATGTCTGCCCAGACATGTACTATTTCTACTTATATTCCATTGGAGAGCACATGTCACCTGGTCCCAATGAAATGTGTTGGAAAATTGTTTAGCGGTGTGCCAAGAAAAAGGCAAACATGATATTACTGAAAAACTAGGCAGTCTCTGCCATAGCAGAATTTCATCTTCCTACTATCATAAACTATTATTTAATAAGTCAAACAGCTCTATTTTATTTTTATTTTTCCATCATTCACACAATTATTCATTTATCTTCATTTTTCCTACAAATAGAAAGCATTAAAATAAAATCTTTGTTCAGAAATCTTTTATTCTCTTACACCAATTTTTAAAAATCATTACCCACATTGCTGATTTCTTCTGAGAGCTGTCATTTATATGAAACTCAGTGCATCAAGAAGAGTAAGGAGTGATCAATGGGTTTGAATTGTTTAATATCTCTCTCCATCATCTCTTTGATATAGTAAAATAAACTACTTGATGAAAAGCTGTGTTAGTTGGCTGCTTATGAATTTTTTAGCAGAGGAATTACAACCCACCACTACAAATCTTTTTGATTCCAGGATAAAAACAAACTTTTTCCTTATTATTCTGTGGAGTATGGGTTGCTAATATTATATTAATATTTATTGTACATTGACATCCATTTTTTCAGTTTTTGTGTTGAGTCCTTTGTGATAATTACATTTTTTCATAGCATGCTTGTTATAATCCAAAATTACAGAATTTAAAGAATTTACACTTGGAGTCATAGGTATTAGAGTTTTATAATTTTAGTTAACATCTGATTATTTTTACCCATTATGAAGTAAGAAGGAAAACAAACTAAAGAAGTGTACATAGTGATATACACAATCATTAAAGCTGACAGTCGGAAAAGAGAATGAATGTGGAGTAAATGTTGAAATACTCAAGGGATAGCAACTTCTCAGACTGCCCATGAGAATGAGCTCCTCCTGAGCAAATAAAAATAAGGTAAGACTTATATCTGAATAGATAGTAGTTGAGTTTTTCAGTCTTTTTGGAAAATTAAATCCTCACCCTAACATACACTTCTTTGTTTCCTTTGAGACAGCTGAGAGTATTAGATAATAATTCCAAGTATTTCAAATACCAAGAGATGCCAAGACTGATGCATTCTTTCCTATTTTATGCTCTTGGGACAGGATACTCAGCTCATAAACACATTTAAGGAACTTCATAGGATGCAAAGTCACTTACATAGCACTATGTCTCCAGTTTTAATTCCCTTCCAAATTAATTTCTATGGCTTCTCAGGGAACCCATTCAATTCCCTACATAGATCATGAAATTTTGATTAAACATTTAATGTGGTTCTTTGCATAGATGTGTCTCATTTTCCAAGTGCCTTCATTCCACTATTCCTATTCAACTCACTGGCCCATCTCTAAAACAAATGATTAAAATAAACCAATTATCCCTTTAAAGTTTTACAGCACAGTCTTTTTAATATTGGCTCCATAGTTACAGGTTTTTCATCTATTTTTAATTTAACATTGTTGAGAGTCTACTATTGTGCTCGTCACAATGTTGGAGGACTCAAGAGGCAGAGAAGAATAAACATTGTAGGTTATTTCCCCATGTAATTTACAGCATGCTTGGAGTAATCCAGAAAACTATTAATATGTAGGTGAGATGAGAATAAAATGCTCTGAAGTACTTTTTTTTTTATTACCATGTACACTAGTACTTTCTGGAGGTTTTTTCCTGAATGATATGGACATAGAGTAACTAAAAAAATTAATCTAGATTTATCCATTCAGTAAACATTCAGGAAACAATAAAATTAGTCAGTGCATGGTCTGAGCCAATTGACCCTTCTACCAATAAAGATACATCACATAAATGCACATATGAAAAGCAACCTTTGTTTTATATTCTTATTTTGGTGATAGTTACTAATACGTATTTTGTATTCAATATTACGAGAATAAATTACAGGCTATAATGTTAAAATAACTTAAAATAACAGTAGAGATGTAAGAGGGAATTCTTAGATTATCAAAACATGAGTAGAGGTACCATATTTTACAGAAATTAAAGCATCTGTGGTGTACAAAGAGAGAGTAGAGAGCAACAAACTCTGGCTAGAATGTCAGATTAGGGAGGATTTGACAAGGGAGTCATGTACATTGGCACTCAAAAAGTGGAGATAGATGATAGAAAGATATGTATATAGATGAGAGATGGATAGAGGGGGGTTCATGACCAGGCAGAGATCTGGAAGAGAACATTGCAGTCCACAGGAACAGCAAATTCATGGAAGTGTGATAGGTGCCATGACAAATTATGGAAATAGTGAAGAGAATTGGTATCTGCTAAACTTAGAGAGTATTTTTCATATATATAATAGAGAAAAGAGCATGAACCCCCCCCTTTTTTTTTGGAAAAGCTGCAAAAATATTTTAAAGATCTGATCAAAAAATTGTTGAATCTTTCTGATTTGGGAGGAGAAAATGGCAGGAAGTAGGAGACCAATTAAACACCTGGCAATACCTTATAACTGAGGTGATGAGGTTCAAAGTGTGGAAGAAACAAGGCTGGATTCAAGAACTATTTTAAGTGGAAATAAAAAGACTTGATGGCTAATTAGTTGTAAGGAATAAATAATTAGTAAAAAAATAAAGGGTTTTTTTGATGGGTGCAAGGTTGCTAATTTACTTAACTAAAGTAAATAATATAAAAAGATTTTATGGACAAAATGAGATTTAAAAATAGAATTATTACTTTCTGATGTCTATGGTGCAAGTATAGAAAATTAGAGACCATTATTCCTCTGTAACATAGTAACAAAAATTCTTAACAATAGCAAATAATATCCAGCAATATATAAAAAAGAAAATTTATTATAAGTAAGTGGAATTTATCCCAGGATGCAAGTATGGTTTAACAATTGAAAGTCAATCAATGTAATTTGCCATAGTAAGAGAATAATTGTAGCCAAACTATTATAAAAAATGAAAAACACATTCATCAAACTTGGAATTAAAGGGAATTCCTCAAACTGATGGACAGCATTTACAGAAAGCGCACATCCTTAGACACTTAATTGTAAAATAATGAATGCGTTTCCCCTAACTTAAGAATAAGGTAAAGAGGTCTGCTCTCACCATTTCTATTCAACATTGTATTGGAGGTCCTAACCAATGCAATGAGGCAAAATAAAAAAATAATAGCCATAAAGTTTAAAAAGAAGTAAAACTCTTTTTCAGCAGATTCCATGATTATTTACATATAAAATGTTAAGAAATCCATGAAAGAGTTCATAGAACTAAGAAATAAAAATAAAAGGGTCACAGGATACAAAGTCAATATATAAAAATCATGTATTTCTTTATAGTAGGAGCAAAAATTGGAAAGTGAAATTTAAATTTCCATTTATAGCAGCTGAAAAGCATAAAGTTTTCTGGATTAAATTACACAAAAGATGATAAACCACTACACATTAAAAACTATAAAACATTCAAGAGAGAAATTAAAGAAGATCTGAAAAAAAAATAGAGATATATGAAACCATGGATCAAAAGATTCAATATTGTTAAGATGTCAATTCTTTCCTTTGATCTGTAGATTCAACACAATCTTAATCAACATTCCAATAGGCTATTTTGTAGAAATTCACCGATTCTAAAATTTATATGGAAATGCAAAGGATCTTGAATAGCCAATATAATTTTTAAAAATAAGAACAAAATTGGAACATGTTCGCTATCTTAAGACTTTTAATAAGGCCACATTAATCATGTCAGCAAAAACAGACAAAGTGATCAGTGGAACCAAAGTTAGTTGATTTTCAACAAAGGTATCAAGGCAATTTAATTGAATAAGGAAAAGCTTTCAAATAAATTGTGCTGGCACAATTAGCTAATGCATAGAAAACCACAAATGTTCACTCTAACCTCATACCACCCCAAAAAATATAATCAGATGGATCATAGATCTAAATCTAAAAGCTAAAATTATTAAGCTTTTTGATGAAAAGATAAAACTGCTTCATGAATTTGGGGTAGGCAAAGTTTTATTCAAGAGAAAACAGAAATTACTGACCAAAAGGAAAAAAAAAAAAAAACGATAAATTGAACTACATCACAACTAAAAACTTCTGTTTGAGAAACTAATTGTTAAGAAAATGAAAAGTCAACTCAGAGATAGGAAGTAAAATATTTGCAGTACACACATCTGACAAAGTCTGTACCCTGAATATATATATAAAGAACCTCCAGAAACTGATTATGAAAAATCAAGCAGTCTAATAAAAATGAGGAAAGTCTTTGTTCCAGTTTTCTATCACTGAGTAACAAATCATCCTGAGCTTAATTACACAAAACTAAAACAGTCATTTATTTTGCTCACAGATCTGTAAACTGGACAAGGCTTAGAGGGGATATTCATCTCTGCTCTATGTGGCAACAGCTCAGATGACATGAAGGCTGGAAGCAATTCAATGCCTGGAAGGCATCTGAAGCCTTGCTAATTCACATGTCTGGAAGCTGTCTCTGGTGTCCATAACACTTAAACATATCCTCTCCATGTGGCTGCTTGACTTCCTTACAGCACAGGGCTGAGTTCAAGAGGAAGCATCCCAGGAGAAAATCGATGTAGAAGCTGAAGGTTTGTAAGGTCTAGGTTCAGAAACTGGCACCATGTTCCTTCTGTCATACTCAATTTATCAAACAGTCACTGAGTCTAGAGTCAATAGGAGAGACCATAGGCCCTATCACTTAATAGAAGGAATGTCAAAGAATTTGGGAGTCACATTTTAAAATTGCCCTAGGCCACATTTTGGCCACACATTACTTATATTCCTTTCACATTTTAAAATATACTTACCCTCTTCAAAAAACTCTCAAATATATCATTCACTACATCATCAGGCTCAGTTTTGAAGTCTAGGATCTCATCATCTAAATCAGATACAAATGCAGCCAAGATTTGTTTTAACTCCTTAAATATGATCCCATTCAAGATGAAGACCTGTGAACTAAATAAACAAATTATCTGTTCCTCACAAATCCAGCATGTAATAGTATAACAGGCATAGAATAACTGCTATAGATACCATATTCAAAAGTGGGGGAATGGGAAACACACATTAGTCATTGGTCATTAGCATTTCTGAAAAATAGCTGGGTACATGTGGCCACTTTTTTGATTAGGACCAAGTGCTGCTGCTTGAAATTGGTTTTCTGTTATTCATGGTTTCATTCTTCTTACTACTTAAAAGCTTGTATGAAGCATTGACTTAGATCTTCCTGATATAAAATACAACCCTGAATTTGATATTTAGCCTGAGGTTCTTTCTTTGAGAGCCATTCACCATCTGGAAAGGCTAGGAATGAGGAGCAGTTTTATTTTTTAGTTCAGCAATTTCTGCTTCCTTTAGTTAACAGTTCATTCTTTAGCTTATCTATCTCTTCTTGTATTTTATCATCAACAATGAGAATAAACCAGATGGCACTTCCAATAATCTGCCTAGAAATTTCTTTAGAAAACAAAGGGTCAACAGGCACTGACTTGTGGGCTGATGCCTATATTTATTAATGAAGTATATTGGAAGACAACCACACCCATTCATTTATGTACTGTCTATGGGTGCCTCCACACTCTGATGGCAGAGTTCAGGAGTTGTGACAGAAAATGTATGGTGCCCAAGCCTAAAATATTCCTATTTGGCCCTTTAGGAAAAAGTTATCCAACCCCTGAGCTATATAATTGAGTTCAATTGGTAAATTTTTCCCTTTTATGTCAGATCCCAGTGTTGCCAAAAATTTCACCCAAGTATTATAAGGGACACCTTTTCTCCAGATTTCAATAATAATTTCTTCACATCACTTTAAACTTTGACTAACAGCCTTCTAGATCCCCTGCTAACACTTTCTTGCAATTCTGAGGCTTTCCCTAACATCCTCCTTGAGACCGTTTGGTTCTCCCTTGCCACCAATTGCAAAGCCAATGTCACATGTTTTAGGTTTTTCTCATAAAGGAAACAAAATCTATTCTGTTTACTCATGCTACATAACAAACTACTTCATAACTAAGTGGCTCAATACAACAACAATCATTTATTTTGCTCCTGAATCTGCAATCTGTGTAGGGCTTAGTGGGAACGACTTATCTCTGCTCCACTTGGCATTGGCAGAGACAGTTCAAATAGGACTGGAGAATCTATTTTGTATATGGCTCCCTTGTATGACTGGCAAGTCGTTGCTGGTTGTCAGTTGCTATCTACATGGGACCTCTCCACAAAGTAGCATGGCTTTCAAATTGCCTGATGGATGGATTTCAAGAGTTTTCCCAAATAATCTGGTGAACCATAACACTTTTTATAATCTAGCCTCAGAAGTCATATAATGACATACTTCCACCATATTCTATCTGTCAAGGTAGTAAGAAAGTTTTATGCATTTTTAAGATGAGGTGACATAAACCTCCACCAACTAATTGCAGAAATGTCAAGGACACATTGTACAAGAAACATATGATATAGGAGATAAAAGTTGTGGCTATTTTTATTATTAATTTGCAAAAAACATCTGCCTCCAACATAATACCAATCAAAATTCCAACAACCTACTTTGCAGAAAAGGAAAGGCTAATCAATAAATTTATTTGGAAGGGTAAGGAACCCTGAATAGCCAGAAACATCTTGAAAAAGAAAGAAAGTTGAAAGACTCACACTTCCTGATTATTTTAAAGCATATTACAAAGCTACAGTGATCAAACAGCATGGTACTGGCATAAAGATAGATATGTTGATCAATGGAATCAATTTGAGAGTTCAGAAATAGACCCTCCCATCTATGGGCAATTGATTTTGGACAAGGCTGACAAATCCACTCAACTGGAAGAGAATAGTCTCTTCAACAAATGGTGCTGAAAAACTGGCTATCCATGTCAAAAGAATGAAAGAAGACACCTATCTCACACATTATACACAAATTAACGTAAAATGAATCAAAGACCTAAATTTAAGAGCCAGAACCCTAAAACTCCTAGACGAAAATGTAGGGAGGCATCTTAAACACCTTGTGGTGGATGGTGGTTTCTTAGATTTACACCCAAAGCACAAGCAACAAATGAAAAAATAAACAAATGGGACCTCTTCAAAATTAAATACTTTTGTGTTTCAAAGGACTTTGTCAAGAAAGTGAAAAGACAGCCTACTCAATGAGAGAAACCACATATCTGATAAGGGTTTAAAGCCAGAATATATAAAGAAATCCTACAACTCGACTATAAAAATACAAACAACCTGTTTTAAAAAGGGTGAAGTACTGGAATAGACACTTTTCCAAAGAGGAAATACAAATGGCTAAAAAGATGCTCAGAATCACTACCTATTAGGGAAATACAAATTTAACCATAATGAGATATCATTTTACACCTGCTAGAATGGCCACTATTAAAAAAATAAAAGAAAACCACAAGTGTTGGCAAGGATGTAGAGAAATAGGAACACTCATTTACTGCTGATGGGAATGTGAAATGGTGCAGCTGCTGTGGAAGACAGTTTGGTATATCCACAGGAAGCTAAGTAGAGAATTGCAATATGATCTGGTAATCCCACTTCTAGGTATATACTCAGAACTGAAAATAGGGATGTAAACAGACTTTAGTACACCAGTGCTCATACAGACATTATTCACAATTGCCAAAAGATGGAATCAACCCAAGTGTCCATCAACCAGTGAATGGATAAACAAAATTTGGTATACACATATGATAGAATATTAGGTGTAAGATGGAATGAATTTATGGTGCAACAACATGGATGAACCTTGAGGACATTATGCTGAGTGAAATAAGTCAGACACAAAAGGGCAAACATCGTATGATCTCACTACTATGAACTAATTTTAATGATCAAACTCATGGAATTAAAATCTAGAGTTTAGGTTACTAGGAAATAGAATGAGGCTAGAGAATGGGGAGCTGATGCTTAATTTGTGAGGAATTTTTAATAAGATGGATTGTAAAGGTTTGGAAATAGAGAGAGGTGATGGTAGCACATTATTATGAGTGTAATAACAGCACTGAATTATGTGTGCAATTGCGGTTGAAAGAGAAAGCTTAAGGTAAGGCATGTCACTAGAAGGAAAGCTAGAGGATAAAACATGGGACTGTTTAACACAGTGAATCCTGTTGTGGATGATGACTGTGATTAATAGTACAAATATAAGAATGTTCTTCCATGAACTAGAACAAATGTGTGTCACTGTTACAAGGTGTTAATAATAGGATGGTATAAGGGCAAAACAGCACTTGTGCAAACTATGGACTATGGTTAGCAGAATTATTATAATATTCTTTCATAAATTGTGATCAAGATTCTATATAAATGCTAAGTGTCAATAACAGGGAGATATAAGAGATATGGGATTTTCCTTTTTCGGAGCAATGAAAATGTTCTCAAATTGATTGTGATGATGAATGCACAACTCTGTGTTTATACTAAGGGCCACTGATCATACACTTTTGATGGATTGTGTGGTGTGTGAATAATATTGCTTAAAAAACACATCTGCCACACTTTTGAAGAGATTGCTCTCAAAGGAAGATACACAGATAAGGAATAAGGACACGAAAACATACTTAACATCATTAAACTTCTGGGAAAAGCATACTGAAACCACAGTGAGTCATCATTTCATAGCCACTAAAATGGCTAAAATTAAAAAGATTGACAATAAAGTACTAAATGTCGACAAGGATGTGGAGCAATGGGAACACTGACATACTGCTGGTGAGAGCATAATATGATTCAATCACTTTTGGAAACTATTTGGTAGTTTCTTAGAAAGTAAAATAGCAATTCTACATCTAGATCTTTAATCAAGAGAAATGAAAGACTGTCCAGTTCTATAAGAATTTTTATAGCAGCTTTCTTCATAATAGCAAAAAAATCCTCAAAACAACCAAAATATAGATCAACAGGAGAATGGATAAAAAAATTGTGGTATATTCATACAAAGCAAAATGACTCACCAATAAAAAGTAACAAAATCTGATATGTGCAACAGTGTGGGTGGATCTCAAAAGCATTCAGTTAAGGGAAAAAATACAGATGCAAAAGAGTATGCATTACATGTTCCATTTATAGGAAGTTCAAGAAAAAGCAAAATTATCTGTGATGATGGAAATCAAAAGTAGTTGCCTATAGGGGAGAAAATCAACTTGGAGCAAGGAAAAACTTTCTAGGGTGATAAGGATGTTCTTTATCTTGATCAGAGTGGTAACTACACAGGTCTGTACATTTAACAGAAGTTAACATGTTTACTGCATGTAAATTTTGCCTCATTAAAAGAGTCTTAAAAATGATTGAGTTTTACAATTAGGATTTATGCTCTTAAATATTTATGTTATAGCAAAAACACTAGAAAGAAAAATACTGAGATAAAAATTGATATTTTTAAAGAAAAAAATGTAAATTTGGAACTTGTCCAGTCTGGGGACACTCATCATATATGAGCCCCTCTTTTCTTTTCTATTCTTTTTTTTTTTTTTTTTTTAAATAAGAGAAGTAGGTTTACAGAAAAATCATGCAGAAAATAGCATTCCTATTACCCTCCCCATTCACACTCATGCACTGTTTTCCTTATTATTAGCATGATGCAATAATGTGGTATTATGGTTACAAATGATGAAACAACAGTACTATAATTATACTATTAACTATACACCATACTTTACATTAGAGTTCATTGTTTTTGATGTACAGACCTATGTTTATTTTTTCAATTTTTATTCTAGTAAAATTTCCCTTTTTAATGACATTCAAATATACAATTTAGTAGAGTTAATTACCATTCTCACTGTTGTGCTACCATCACCACCATCCTTTACCAAAATTTTCCATTACCCCAAACAGATCTGCCATACCAACTAAGAATTTATGCCCCATTCCCTGCCTGCACCCTGAACTTTGGTAACTATTCTAGTTTATGTCTCCATGAAGTAGCATATACTAATTATTACCTGTAAGTGAGATCATACAATATTTATCCTTTTGTGTCTGGAATATTTTATTCAACCTGATATCTCCTAGGTTCATCCATGTTGTAGTATGTGTCTGAATTTCATTCTTTTTTATGGCTGAATGTACCCCATTTTGTTTATCTATTCATGTGTTGATGGATATTTGGGTTGCTTCTGTCTTTTGGCAATTGTGAATAATTCCTCTACGAACCTCAGAGTGCAAATATACATCCCAGTCCCTCCTTTTAATACTATTGAGTATATAATGAGAAGTGGGATTGCTGTGTCATATAAATCTATACTTAACTTTTTGAGGAACTTCCAAAATATTTTGTGCAATGACTATACCATTTTACATCCCCACCAACAGTGAATGAGGGTTTCTATTTCCCCAACACTTGTTGTTTTCCATTTTTAAAATAATAGCCATTCTAGTTTGTGTGAAATGGCATCTCATCGTGCTTTTGATTTGAAGTTCCTCAATAGCTAATGATTTTGAGCATCTTTTCGCATGCTTCTTCACCATTTGTATATCTTCTTAAGAAAAATGTATATTCAAGTCTTTTGCCCATTTGTAATGGGGTTGTCTTTTTATTGTAGGATTATTATATATTCTGGAAAGTAACCCCTTATAAAATATGTGATTTCCAAATATTTTCTATCATTCTGTAGGCTATCTGTTCATTTCCTTGATAATTTCCTTTGATGCACAAAAGTTTTTAATTTTGAAGAGGTATTTTCTCTTTTCTTGCTTGTGATTTTGGCATAAAATCCCAGAAATGATTCTTAACACAAGTTCTTGAAGAGGCTTCCCTGTGTTTTCTTCTAGGAGTTTCATAGGTTTGGCTCTTATATTTAAATCTTTGGTCCATGTGGAGTTAAATTTTGTATATAATGTGGTGTAGGGTCCCATCTTTATTCTTTTGCATAAGAATATCCAGTTTCCCCAGTACTGTTTATTGAAGAGACAATTCTGTCCTCATTGAGTGGACTTGATATTCTTGTCAAAAATCAATTGGCCATGGATATGAGGGTTTATTTCTGAGCTCTCAGTTCAATTCCATTGATCTGTGTGTCTGTCCTTTTGTCAGTACTGTGCAGTTTTAATTACTGTAACTTTGCATTAAGTTTTAAAATAGGGAAGTGTTAACCTTCCAACTTTGTTCTTCCATATAAATTTTGATGATTGCCTTTTTTCCATTTCTGCAAAGAAGGATTTTGGAATTTTGATTGTGATTGCATTGAATCTATAAATCGTTTTTGGTAGTCTTGACATTTTAATGATAGTCTTCCAAACCATGAACATGGAATATCCTTCCATTTATTTGGATCTTTTAGCATTATTTTGTAGTTTTCCATATATAAGTCCTTTGATCTTTGATTAAATTTGTTCTGACATTTTTTATTTATTTACTTGCTATTATAAATGGATTTTTAAATTGATTTTTTCTTAGTTTGTTCAAAATACTACCGATTTTTGTGCATTGATCTTGTTCTCCACTACTTTGCTGAATTTTTTTATGAATTATAGTTGCTTTTTTGTGGATTTTTCAGGATTTTCTATATGTAGGGTCATATCATCTTCCAATAAGGAAAGTTTTGCTACCTTTTTTTCCCATTTGGATGCATTTTATTTATTTTTATTGCCCAATTGGTCTGGATAGAAATTCCAGTAATATGTTGAATAGCAGTGGTGACAGTGGGCATCCTTGTCTTGTTCTTGATATTAGAGGGAAATTTTTTTCAGATTTTCACTACTGAGTATGATATTAGATGTGGAATTTTCATATATGCCCTTTATCATGTTAAAGTTTCTTTCTATTCCTAGTTTTCTAAGTATTTTTATCAAGAAGGGATGCTGTGACTCCCAGGGATATAAGTCTCCCTAGCAACATGGGACATGACTCCTAAGGATGAGTCTGGCTCTGGCATTGTGGGATTGAGCATGCCTTCTTGACCAAAGGGGGTAAAGAAATGGAACAAAATAAAATTCCACTGACTAAGAGACTTCAAATAGAGTCAAGAGATTATTCTGGAGGTTATTCTTATGCATTATATAGATATTCCTTTTTAGTTTAGAGTGTGTTAGGATAGAAGAAAACACCTGAAACAGTTGAACTGCAACCCAGCAGCCTTGGATCTTGATGATTATGGCAGAACTGTATAACTTTCATGGGATGACTGGATAATTGTGAAAACCTTGTATCTGATACACAGTTGATCCAGTGAATGTGCAGATGAGTAACAAATAAAGACAAACAAACAAACAAATAAATAATAGAGGAGGATAAGAGGTATGGGATGCTTTGGGTGTTCTTTTTTTATTTTTATTTTTACTATTTCTTTCTTTCTTTCTTTCTTTCTTTTTTTTTTTTTCTTTTGGAGTAATGAAAATGTTCTAAAATTGATTGTGGTGATGAATGCACAACTATGTGGTGGTACTGTGAACCACTGATCGTATTCCCTGCATGGATTATACAGTGTGTGAATTTATCTCAACAAAATTTAGATTTAAATTTAAATTTAAAAAAATAAAGCAATGCTGGATTTTGTCAAATTCATTTTCTGCAACAATTGAAATCATCATGTGATTTTTATCCTTCATTCCATTTATGTGGTTACTACATTGATTGATTTTCTTACATTGAACTATCCTTCCATAACTGGGATAAATCCCCATTTATCATGGTGTGTAATTCTTTTAATGTGAGGTTGAATTCATATTGCCAGTATTTCGTTCAGTGTTTTTGCTTCTATATTCAAAATAGATATTGGTCTCTAATTTTATTTTCCTGTGGTTTCTTTATCTGGCTTTGATATTTGGGTGATGTTGGCCTCATAGAAGGAGTGAGGGGCTATTCTGTCTCCAATTTTTGGAAGAGGTTGAGCAGGACAGGTGTTAACTCTTCTTGGAATGTTTGATAAAATTCAGCAATGAATCCATCTGGTCTTGCTATTTTCTTTGTTGGGAGGTTTTAGATTACTGATTCAATATATTTACTTGTTATTGGCTACTGAAATATTCTATTTCTTCTTGAGCCAGTGTAATTAGTCTGTATACTTTTAGGAATTTGTCCATTTCAACTAGGTTACCTAATTTATTGGCATACACTTGTTCCTAGTATCTTCTTATACTCCTTTTTGTTTCTATGGGGACAGTGATAACGCCCTCCATTTCATTTCTGATTTAAATTATTTGCATCCACACTTTTTTTCTTATTCAGTGCAGTTAAAGGTTTGCCAATTTTATTGATATTTTCAAAGAACCAACTTTTAGTTTTGTTGATCTTTCCTATTGCTTTTTTATTCTGTTTCATTTTTCTCAGCTCTAATTTTTATTTCCTTCCTTCTGCTCTCTTTGGGTTTATTTCTCTCTCTCTCTCTCTCTCTCTCTCTCTCTCTCTCTCTCTCTCTCTTTTTTTTTTTTACCTTGGTCTTCCAGTTGTGAGCTTAGTTCTCTAATTTGAGATTTTTCTTCTTTTTAGATGTAAGCATTTAAGGCTATAAATTACCCTATCAGCACTGCTTTTACTGTATCCCCTAAGTTTTGGTATGTTGTATTTTCATTTTCATTCACCTCAATATATTTACTAATTTCTCTTATAATTTCTTCTTTAACTCATTGGTTAAGAGTTGTTTGATTTCCACATATTTGAAAATTTTCTGGCCCCCTCTCTCTTAATTTATAGCTTCATCATGGATGTAGAAGATATCTTGTATGACTTCAATATTTTGAATATATTGAGACTTGTTTTGTGTCCTAATATATGGTCTCTCCTGGAAAATGATCCATGCAGACTAGAGAATGTGTATTCTGCTGCTATTGGGTGATGTGTTTTATACATGTATGCTAGGATGGTTGGTTCAAGTTTTCTATCTCCTTATTGGTCTGTCTAGATGTTCTATACATTATTTAAAATGGTGTGTTAATGTCTCCTAGTATTAATGTAGAACTGTATATTTCTACCTTTAAATCTACCAATATTTGCTTTGTGCGTTTTGGGGCTTTGCCATTAGGTGCATACATATTTGTAATTATTATGACTTGTTGAATTGACCCTTTTTATCAGAATATAGTGAGCTTCTTTGTCATAACAACTTTTGACTTAAAGTCTATTTTATTTGATATGAGTACAGCTATCCTAGCCCTATTTTGGTTACTATTTGCATTGCATATTGTTCCATCCTTTCACTTTCAGTCTACTTCTGTCTTTGAATTTAATGTGAGTCTCTTGTATACAGAATATAGTTGGGTCATGCTTTTTTTATCCATTCTACCAATCTCTTCCTTTTGACTGGAGAGTTTAATTCATTTATATTTAATGTAAATACTGATAATGCAGAACTTTCTTCTGCCATTTTGCTACTTAGTCTTTGTAAGTCATATACTTTTACTCTGTTCCTCAATTCTTCTGTAAATTCCTATTTTAACATTTATTTTATTTTTTGCATTGTACCATTTTGAGTCCCTTCTCATTTCTTTCTGTATATATTTTTCACATATTTTTATTTTGCTTAACATGGGGCTGAAACTTAACACCCTAAATCTGTAATAATCACATTTGATTTTATTTGATATCAACTTAACTTCATTAGTATGCATGTACACTATTCCGATACCCCTGCATCTCAACTTTTTCATTGTACTTGTTAGAAATTACATTTTTATACATTGTTTCCCAAAATAATAGGTTTACTATTACTTTTTATTCGTTTACCTTTTAGAATCTGTAATATATAAAAAGTGGAATTACATGCCAAATAATACAGTACACAATAGTACTGGCATTTATAATTATCCATATGGTTACCTTTACTAGACATCTTGATTTCTTTATGGTGGTTTGATCCATGGTTTAGTTTCCTTTCCTTTTAGTGTGAAACTCCCTCTACCATTGCCTATAGGGCAGGTCTAGTGGTGACAAACACTCTCAACTCTTGTTTATTTGGAATGTCTTAATTTATCCCTCATTTTTGAAATGCAGTCTCATGTTATATAAAATTTGGAGCTGGCAGTTGTTTTGTTTTCACACATTAAACATTTTGTCCCATGGCCCTCTTGCTTCCATGGTTCCTGATGACAATTTGGCACTAAAGCTCATTGAGACTCTTGCACATTACATGTTGCTTTTCTCTTGCAGCTTTCAGTACTCTCTCCTTGTCTTTAGCATTTGACAGTTTTACTACTATGCGACTGGGCATGGTATCTTACTTGGGTTTTCTTTGGGCTTCTTGAATGCACATTCATGTCTTGTCTTAAATTTGGTAAGTTTTCTGTCACTATTTCTTTGAATATTCCTTCTGTCCCTTTCTCTCTTTCTTCTCCTTCTGGGACTCCCATAATTGTATATTGGTATGGTTGATGGTGCTCCACTGGTCTCCTAGGCTCTATTCATTTTTTAAAATTCTTTTATCTTTCTGCTCTTCAGCCTGAATTTTTTCAATTATCTTGTCTTCTAGTGCACTGACTTTTTTCTCCTGCCAGCTCAATTCTGCTGTTAAAACCCTCTAGAGAATTTTTCGTTAAAGTTATTGTGGTCTTCAAATCTAACATTTCTCTTTTGGTTCCCTTTTAAAATTTCTGTCTTTTCATTGATATTCTCTTATTGTGCATTCATTGATTTCCTGATATCCTTCAGTTTTTTTTTTTTTTTTCTGTATTTTTCTTTATTTCCTTAGGCATATTGTGAACCATTTTCTGAAAGTATTTGTCCCATATGTCCAAAGTCTGGTTCTCTTTTTTGATGGTTTCTGGATTTGTATCTTGTTCCTCTTGATGGGTTAACATTTCCTGTTTCTTTGTTTTTCTTATAATCTTTTGCTCTACACTATATACTTTAATATTTTAAAATGTTAAGTCTGGGATTTAATCCCTGAGCTGTCTGTTCCTTAATTTCAATACAACTAGTAATATGACAAACATTCTTGCATGCTGGGAGTTAACATAAACAAACAAATCAATGCAAAACACCTTTCACAGTCTTTGCAAATTGGCTCTCTATTGGCTGGTGCTCTCTTTCAGAGTTTAGTCCTCCTATCAAGAAGATCAGCCTAAGGTGAATGTGAACTACAGGGTCCTCTCTGTCTTTTCTAAGCTTGTGCCTTTTCTGGGATTATGCTTGCTCATTGCCTTAGGAATTCCCCCATTTATAGGAATTCAAATGCCCCCTACTCCTTATGAAATAGACTTTCTCCCCCTTCCAGATACTGTATTGTATTACTTAAAGCAGGTAATACTTTGCTTGAGGTCACTTTGACCTAACTGTTATTTACACTGCTTTAGATGCTTCTACCCACTGTGCAAATATGTGAGAAAGAACCAGAGACAAGTTTTCTGGTTTAGTCTTTCAAACTGCCACCTGGTAGACTGGGATTGATATACAGGTACCCTAGTGTGTGCATAGGAGTTATTATATTCCCTTCAGAACAGGGTCAGAGAGCCACAATTGGGAACACATGCTGGTTCCATACCACACTGGAGAAGTTGTTGAAGAAGGACCAGCAAGGTCTCCAGGAGCTTCTACCATTTTTAAAGCTGTGTTGTCTTGATTTGGCACTCACCTGGTTACTGTAACCCTTTAACTGTTTTTCAGAGTTTTTCAAAAGATGGTTATGGCAGTTTTTGCTAGTTGCACAAAGTTTCTGTGGGGAAACAGCACCCTGGAGCATTTTATGTCACCTTCTTTGTCAACCAGAAGACCCCTGTGTTTTTCTAAGCAGCTTTGTCTGGTTTGAATCTGCTTTTGAGTTCCCAATTTCTGCATGCTTTTGAACTCTCAGCTTTTCAACACCATCTATATCCCTTGACATTGAAATTTTAACTCTCACTAACGCATCACTGCCTTAGTTTTCCAGGCTGTTCTGAGAAATACTACACAATGGGTTGGCTTAAACAACAAGAAATTACTGGTTCATGGTTTCAGAACCTAGATTGTCTACTTCCTTCTGGGGTTTGTAGTATTCTTACTGGCCAGCAGTTCTTGGGTTCCTTGGGTTTCCCTTCACATAGCAATGTTCTCTTTCTCCTCCAGTTCCATTTACTTCCAGCTTCAGGCTCCTCCCTGTGGCTTTCTCTTTGTATGTCTGAATTTCTTCTGCTTAAAGGACTCCAGTAATCCTTATTAAGGACCATTCTAATTCAATTGTCTACAAATTGATTAAAAATATCATCTTCAAAAGGTCCTACTTACAATGGGTTCATACCTACAAAAATGGGAACAAGAGTAAGAACATGGTTTTTTTCTGAGATAAATTGTCCATAATCACTTTTCAAACTTTAACAAGCCCAGGAATCACCTAAGGATCTTACCACAATTCATATTCTGATTCAGATTGTCCAGGATGGGATCTGAGAGTCTGCACTCCTAACAAGCTTGCAGGTGATGTTGTGGCTGCTGATACATGGACCACACCTCAGATAGCAAGGTTTTAGTGGACATTCAGGTGGCTTTCCTCTCTGACCCTCATTGCCCTGTGCTGTCTCAGGCAGGAATCTTCCCCCTAGTTCTGGCCATTTGAATATAAACTATGACACCACCTGTCAGGCCAATTCCTAAACTGGGCCAATCCCAGTTTCAATAGAAGGGCATTATTTGACCACTATCCACATGGAAAGTATGTCAGTAACTCACTAATATAGGGGATAAGCTTTTCTACTTCAGCTGATTTTCAAAATAACTGAATTTTACTCTAATTATCTTTAAAATTATTTTTCTGCATCTCTTTGTAAGACATATTATACTTCCCTGAAGTCTTAAACAGAGAATGCTAAAAATGATTGACTCTTTCATGATTAATTCAGGGACCTTATTAGTCTATGAGGCAGTGATGCCTTCCAGAGCTGTAGAGGCCTGTTTATTCCAACCTAAGGAGGTCCTAGACTAGAATTCTTTCCAGGCTCTTATGCGCTTTTTGAAATCATTTTTTGTTTTCCTAATTCCCTAACAGACTCTCAGCTATTCGTTTTTAATATTACACTTCAGCTTGCTGGCTCTAGTAAATGTCTTTCCTTTTCATAATTTGTTGTTCTAGTCAATTATGAAAAATTGAAATGAATAATCAAGTCATAGTACTATATATTGTTTTTAATAAAGGAAAAAGGACCCTGAATGAGGACATAGATCTTCCTCCTGTAGAAAAATGTGGTAGCTTTAGTATCTGACTTTCTCCAATTTGGTAACTTGAAGGCCAATTTTGCTTTATTATTATTATTATTGTTAGTGATATTCTACAATAATGTTTGCCCATGTTCAGTTTATAGATAATTTGCAATAGAATCAGCTGGGGTGCTTATTAAAAATTAAGATTCCAGTCTCTCAACCTTCCAGATTCTTACGCTTCAGACATTGACTGGGTCTAAGAATTCTACATTTAGCAATCACCTCAGTGGCTCCCTTTTCCCAGCAAATTTGAAAAACCACAGTTCCTGTGTAAGTGCCATTAATCAGTGGAAGATCATGGTGCCTCCTCCAAATTCATTAGGATTTCTCTCTTCTATCTTCTTTTAGATGGCTAGTTCTAACTTTCCATGCTGCCCTGGAAGACTTGTTTGTCAAAATCAGGAAGCTTCTTATCACTTAATGACCCAAGCTTTTCCATTTCTTGGGAATGGAAAATTAAATGGAAATGTACTAACACATATCAGGGCTCCAAGCCTGGTCTGTGATCCTCCACACTTAAACACTGACTGCGTAGAACATCTAAGTTACAGATTAATGTCCTAAGTGAAAAAACAGATGTACAACTTAAGGTCTGAACCTAAGCTCACCTTGCTGATGTGAAAACAATTTCCTTTATTCAAAATATTTATCATATATCTATCAATTAATAACTCATCTGAATTTTTAAAAGCCCTGTAAAATTGACTCATCATCTTTAGCTGTCTAAAGATTCATGAGACTTAAAAGGAAGTCTGCCCTTGGGGGACAGCACTCACCAGTGATGTAGCACAGTCTGCCCTCAGCAGACACCCTGGGAGGGCATGGCTTGGAAGAGGGACCCACTCTCAAGTCCCAGGGACCATATGCCAAAACCAAGGACTTGTGGGTCAGTGGCAGAGGCAAACTGTGGTGAGACTGAACTGAAGGATTAGACTATTACAACAGCTTTAAATCTCCAGGAACACCTGGAAGATTTGGTTGTTAAAGCCACCCTCTCTCCCTAACCACTCAGACACATGCCCCACATTCAGGGTGGGCAGCAAACTTGTTGCACCAGTTGGACCCCCACAAGACTCAGACTTCCACTCACCACACAGACAAAGTTGGGGAGAACCAGCTTGAGAGGAATAGGTGGCTCATGGATGCCACCTGTTAGTTAAAGAAAGTGTACTCCACAAAGCTGTAGACAAACTAGAGATAAGTGTTTGAATCAGCATACATATCTTAAAAGAACCCTGTCAAGTTAAGCAAATGCCATGAGACAAAAAACAACAGGAAATTTTGATGCTTATGAAAAAACCAGAGGATAAGCCAAACCCAAACACCCAAATAAAAAGATCAGAAGAGACACAGTACTTGGAGCAATTAATAAAAGAACTAAAGACAAACAATGAGAGCATGGCACAGGATATAAAGGACATGAAGAAGACCCTAGAAGAGCATAAAGAAGAAATTTCAAGAGTAAATAAAAAAATAGATGACCTTGTGGAAATAAAAGAAACTGTTGGCCAAATTAAAAAGATTCTGGATACTCATAGTACAAGACTAGAGGAAGCTGAACAGTGAATTGGTGACCTCAGTGATGACAGAATGAAAAATGAAAGAACAGAAGAAAGAATGTGGAAAAAATTGAAAAAATCAAAATGGACCTCAGGGGTATCATAGATAATATAAAATGTCCAAATATAAGACTCATTGGTGTTCCAGAAGGGGAAGAGAAAAGTAAAGGTCTAGGAAGAGTATTCAAAGAAATCATTGGGGAAAACTTCCCAAACCTTCTAAATGACATAAATACACAAATCATAAATGCCCAGTGAACTCCAAATAGAATAAATCCAAATTTATTTTGGATTTATGAGACATATTCTGATCAGATTGTCAAACACTGAAGAGAAGAAGCAAGTTCTGAAAGAAGCAAGAGAAAAGCAATTCACCACTTTAAAAGTAAACAGCATAAGACCTAAGTAATGCCTTCTCAGCAGCCACCATGGAGGTGAGAAGGCAGTGGCATGACATATTTAAAATTCTGAGAAAGAAAAATTTCCAACCAAGAATTCTTTATTCAGTGAAGCTGTCCTTCAAATTAGAGAGAGAGCTTAAATCTCTCACAGTCAAACAAATGCTGAGAAAATTTGCTAACAAGAGACCTGCCCCACTTGACATACTAAAGGGAGCCCTACCAACAGAGAAACAAGGAAAGGAGAAAGAGATATGGAGAAAGGTTCAGTACTAAAGAGATTCAGTATGGGTAAGTTAAAGGACATTAAGAAAGAGGAAAAAATATATCTGACAAACATAAACCAAGGGATAGGATGGCTGACTCAAGAAATGCCTTCACAGTAATAACATTGAATGTAAATGGATAAAACTCTCCAGTCAAAAGAAATAGTTTGGCAGAATGGATAAAAAAATATGAACCATTGATATGTTGCATGCAAGAGACTCATCTTAGACACAGGGACATAAAGAAATTGAAAGTGAAAGGATGGAAAAGAATATTTCATCCAAGCTATGGCCAAAAGAAAGCAAGTGTAGCAATATTAATCTCAGATAAAATAGACTTTAAATGTAAGGATGTTATGAGAGACAAAGAAGGCAACTACATACTAATAAAAGGGGCAATTCAACAAGGAGAAATAACAATCATAAATGTTTATGCACCCAATCGAGGTGTGCAAAATACATGAGACAAACACTGACAAAACTAAAGGAAACAATTGATGTTTCCACAATAATTGTGGGAGATTTCAACACATCACTCTCCTATACATAGATCAACCAGACAGAAGATCAGTAAGGAAACTGAAAACCTAAACAATCTGATAAATGAATTGGATTTAACAGACATATATAGAACATTACATCCCAACCACCCAGACACACATGCTTCTCTAGTGTTCATGAAACTTTCTCCAGAATAGATCATACACTGGGACATAAAACAAGCCTCAATAAAATTAAAAAAATTGGAAATTATTCAAAGCACATTCTCAGACCACAATGGAATACAATTAGAAGTTAATAGCCATCAGAGGCTTAGAAAATTCACAAATACCTGGAGGTTAAACAACACACTCCTGAACAATCAGTGGGTTAAAGAAGAAATAGACACAGGGACACAAATAGAAATTGCTAAATATATAGAGATGAATGAAAATGAGAACACAAAATATCAAAACCTGTGGGATGCAGCAAAAGTGGTACTGCAGGGGAAATTTATAGCACTCAACTCACACATCAGAAAGGAAGAAAGAGCTAAAATCAAAAAACTAATGGAGCAACTGAAGAAGCTAGAAAATGAACAGCAAACCAATCCTAAACCAAGTAGAAGAAAAGAAATAACAAGGGTTAAAGCAGAAATAAATGACATAGAAAACAACAACAACAAAAAAATAGAATAAATAACACAAAAAGTTGGTTCTTTGAGAAGATCAACAGGATTGACAAGCCCCTAGCTAGACTGACAAAATAAAAAGGAGAGAAGACCCATATAAAGAAAATAATGAATAAGAAAGGTGACATTACTGCAGATCCCGAAGAAATTTAAAAAATTAAAAGAGGATACTATGAACAACTGTATGCCAACAAACTAGATAATGGAGAGGAAATGGACAATTTCTTGGAAACATATGAACAACCTAGACTGACCAGAGAAGAAAGAGAAAACCTCAACCCACCAGTCACAAGCAAAGAGATCTAATCAGTCATCAAAAAGCTTTCCACAAATAAATGCCCAGGGCCAGCTGGTTTCACAGGGTAATTCTACCAAACTTTCCAAAAAGAACTGACACCAATCTTACTTAAACTCTTTCAAAACATCAAAGAAAATGGAATACTACCTAACACATTTATGAACCTAACATCTACTTAAACTCTTTCAAAACATCAAAGAAAATGGAATACTACCTAACACATTTATGAAGCTAACATCAATCTAATACCAAAACCTGGCAAAGATGCTAGAAAAAAAGGAAAACTGCCAGCCAATCTCCCTAATGAATTAGATGCAAAAATTCTCAAGAAAATACTTGCAAATCAAATCCAAAGATACAATAAAAAAAATCATACACCATGACCAAGTGGGGTTCATTTGAGGCATGCAAGGATTGTTCAACATAAGAAAATCATTCAATGTATTACAACACATTAACAAATTAAAAGAGAAAAATCAAATGATCATCTCAATAGATGTTGAAAAAGCATTTGACAAAATCCAACATCCGTTTTTGATAAAAACACTTCAAAAAGCAGGAATTGAAGGAAACTTCCTCAATATGATAAAGAGCATATATGAAAAACCCACAGCCAGCATATACCACTCAATGGTGAGAGACTGAAAGTCTTTCCTCTAAGATCAGGAACAAGACAAGGATGCCTGCTGTCACCACTGTTATTCAACATTGTGCTAGAAGTGCTAGCCAGGGCAATCCAGCAAGACAAAGAAATAAAAGGCATCCAAATTGGAAAGAAAGAAGTAAAACTGTCATTATTTACAGATGATATGATCTTATATCTGGAAAACCCTGAGAAATCCATGATACAGCTACTACTGCTAATAAACAAATTCAGCAAAGCAGTGGGATACAAGATTAATGCACATAAGTCAGTAATGTTTCTATATGCTAGAAATGAACAAAGTGAAGGACACTCAAGAAAAAGATACCATTTTCAACAGCAACTAAAAAAAACCATGTACCTAGAAACAAACTTAATCAAAGATGCAAAAGACCTATACAAAGAAAACTACATAACTCTACTAAAAGAAGTAGAAAGGGACCTTAAAAGATGGAAAAATATTCCATGTTCATGGATAGGAAGGCTAAATGTCATTAAGATGTCAATCCTACCCAAACTCACCTACCGATTCAAGGCACTCCCAATCAAAATTCCAACAACCTACTTTGCAGACTTGGAAAAGCTAGTTATCAAATTTATTTGGAAAGGGAAGATGCCTCAAATTGCTAAAAACACCCTAAAAAAAGAAAAACAAAGTGGGAGGACTTACAATCCCTGACTTTCAATCTTATTATAAAGTCACAGTTGTCAAAACAGCATATTGGCACAAAGATAGACATATTGATCAATGGAATTGAATTAAGAATTTGGAGATAGACCCCCAGATCTATGACTGACTATCTTTGATAAGGCCCCCAAAGTCACTGAACTGGGTCATAATGGTCTTTTCAACAAATGGGGCTGGGAGAGTTGGATATCCATATCCAGAAGAATGAAAGAGGACCCCTACCTCACACTATACACAAAAATTAACTCAAAGTGGATCAAAGACCTCAATATAAAAGACAGTACCATAAAACTCCTAGAAGATAATGTAGGGAAACATCTTCAAGACCTTGTATTAGGCGGCCACTTCCTAGACCTTACACCCAAAGCACAAGCAACAAAAGAATCAACAGATAAATGGAAACTCCTCAAGCTTAGAAATTTCTGTACCTCAAAGGAATTTGTCAAAAAGGTGAAGAGGCGGCCATCTCAATGCGAAAAAAATTTTGGAAACGATGTATCTAACAAAAGACTGATAACTTGAATATTTAAAGAAATCCTACAACTCAATGACAACAGTACAGACAGCCCAATTATAAAATGGGCAAAAGATATGAAAAGACAGTTCTCTGAAGAGGAAATACAAATGGCCAAGAAACACATGAAAAAATGTTCAGCTTCACTAGCTATTAGAGAGATGCAAATTAAGACCACAATGAGATACCATCTCACACCAATTAGAATGGCTGCCATTAAACAAACAGGGAACTACAAATGCTGGAGAGGATGTGGAGAAATCGGAACTCTTATTCATTGCTGGTGGGAATGTTTAATTATACAGCTGCTGTGGAAGACAGTTTGGTGGTTTCTCAGAAACCTAGATATCAAATTACCCTATGATCTGGCATTTCCACTTCTTGATATATACCCAGAAGATCTGAAAGCAGTGACACAAACAGATATCTGCACACCAATGCTCATAGCAGCATTATTCACAATTGCCAAGAGATGGAAACAACCCAACTATCCTTCAACAGATGAGTGGATAAATAAAATGTGGTATATACACACGATGGAATACTACACGGCAGTAAGAAGGAACGATCTCATGAAACATATGACAACATGGATGAACCTTGAAGACATAATGCTGAGCAAAATAAGCCAGGCACAAAAAGGGAAATATTATATGCTACCACTAATATGAACATTGAAAAATGTAACATAAATGGTTTATAATGTAGAATATAAGGGAACTAGTGATAGAGAGCAATTAATGAAGGAGGAACGATAATCCAATAAGAATCGATAAGCTATCATGGGTAAGTTTAGCATTCTGGGATTGCCCAGGAATGACTATGGTTTGTTAATTTCTGGTGGGTATTGTAGGAACAAGTTCCCAGAAATGTTCCTATATTAGGTTATTTTCGTTGGATAGAGTAGGAACATGTTGTAAGTAAAGTAGTTATTTTAGATTAGTTGTATTTTTCTTACTCCCTTGTTATGGTTTGTTTGAAATTTTTTTATTGTATGTTTTGTTTTTTTTTTTTGATATAGTTAATAGTTAATTAAAAAAAAGAGTTAATTTTTTTTTTAAAATGAAAAAAATATGCAGAGTCCCCCTGAGGAGCTGGTGGAGAATGCAGGGGTGTTGGGCTTCCCCACCTTGATGGTTGCTGATGTGCTCACAGACATAGGGGACTGTGGTTTGGTGGACTGAGCCCTCTACCATGGGACTTGCCCTTGGGAAGACTGTTGCTGCAAAGGAGAAGCTAGGCCTCCCTATAATTGTGCCTAAGAGCCTCCTCCCGAATGCCTCTTTGTTTCTCAGATGTGGCCCTCTCTCTCTAGCTAAGCCAACTTGAAAGGTGAAATCACTGCCTTTCCCCCTACGTGGGATCTGACACCCAGGGGAGTAAATCTTCCTGGCAACATGGAATATGACTCCGGGGAGGAATCTAGACCCAGCATCGTGGGATGAAGAATGTCTTCTTGACCAAAAGGGGGATGTGAAAGGAAATGAAATAAGTTTCAGTGGCAGAGAGATTCCAAAAGGAGCCAAGAGGTCACTCTGGTGGGCACTCTTACCCACAATATAGATAACACATTTCAGGTTCTAATGAATTGGAATAGCTAGCAGTAATTACCTGAAACTATCCAACTACAACTCAGAACCCTTGAATCTTGAAGATGATTGTATAAAAATGTAGCTTATGAGGGGTGACAATGTGATTGGGAAAGCCATATGGACCACACTCTCCTTTGTCCAATGTATGAATGGATAAGTAGAAAAATGGGGGCAAAAAAAAAAGAAAAGGCACCCAGTGTTCCTTTTTGCTTCAATTGTTCTCACTTTAATTTTTATTGTTACTATTTTTGTGTGTGTGGTAATGAAAATGTTCAAAAATTAATTCTGGTGATGAACGCACAACTATATAATGGTACTGAGAACAATTGAATGTATGCTTTGTATGACTGCATGGTATGTGACTATATCTCAGTAAAGCTGAATTTTAAGAAAAGGTATATTTTAAAAGATATCATGTAATCATGTAATAGTAAATGGTGTATTGAGTCCATAAAAAAAAAGGAAGTCTGAGTGTTTTCTAAGGCAGAAATCAAGAGAGTAAAAGATACCTCAGAGGCTAATACTGGTGCAAGAAAAGCCCCCTGCCCTGCCCCATGCCTCTATCCTAGTAATTGATAGCTATAGAAAAAAAATCACATATTCATAATCTCTGTGCACCACTTGGCACCTTGAATTGTCTAGATATCTTAATACATTCTGCTAAACACTCTCTACAACAATTCATTCAATCAACAAATATTTATTGAGAATCTATAATCCAGTCACAGTTCTAGCTGCTAGGGATGCACTAAAGAACAAAGCAAACAAAACACTCTGCCCTTAAGGAACTTTAAATTCTAGTGGCAAAGGCAGACAATTATCAAGACAAAAAAAAAAAGTAAAACATACAATGCGATAGATAATTTTCAGTGCTGAAGAGAAAGCAGTAGAAAAAGAAGGGAATAAGAAATGTTGGGGAACTGTTGAGATCTTAGCATGGCCAAGAAAAGGCTCCCTTAAGAAAGCAACTTTTGAAAAATACCTGAAAGACATGAAGGAACTAGCCATATGGAAATCTGGGTGAAGAGAATCCCGGGATAAAGGAAGTAATAGGTGCAGTGAGACTGCACTGGGATCATGACTAGCATTTTCAAGGAAGGCTGGAGCTGAATGAACAGGGATAGAGAAGTAGGAGATGAGCTCAGGCTGGTGAGAGGGACAGAATTGAATCAGGTTGTGCCTTGCAGGTCTTATTGAGAGTTTGGTTCTTGCTCTGAATTAATGGGACATTTTTGGTGCATTTCAGCAGAATAAGATGATCTGACTCAAGTTTACCAGGACCTCTCTACTGCTCCATTGAGAACAGATCGGAGATGAGGTGGTGGAAATATGACTGGGTAGGAGGCTAATTGCAATAACCCCAGCTAAAAATGAATGATTTTTATTTTTCTAGACTGTTGCCTGATTCCAACCATAACCTTCCTCCACTCACTCTCAGCTGATGGTACAGTCCACTAGGGAATTTGAAGCAATCTTTTGGGAACCTCCCTCACCATTCCACCACAGAAATCTTCAAATCTGCAACTGTATTTATCCTCTCCTCCTTTCTTCTTATCATAATGGAGGAAATGCCGCTCTTGTACTTAAAGAGTGGAAGTAAAATACACCGTGAGAATATTGGAAATAGTTGCTTGAATATATTGATGCAACATTCAAATTCTGTGTGACTAAGAAAATTTCCTCAGTTTCTTCATCTTCAATAAAAGAATGATTGTAGAAATTGCTTCAACAGATGGTGTTATGGCCTAAAAAGTTGCTTCAACAGATGGCGTTATGGCCTAAAAAGATAATACATGGCAATCATTGACAAGTCTGGTCCATAATTAGTGCCCAGTGAAATTTATCTTAGCCTTCAATACATGTTCTGAGCCCCATCTTTTATCTTTATGTGAAAACCTTACTACAGTGATTTTTCTTCCTTTCTCCTGCATCTTCAACATCTTCTTCCCCACTGATCCTTATCATCAGTAATTAAATATGTTCTGGACTTCCACATCTTAAAAAAGAAACCTGGACCTTCAGGTTTACTATAAAATAAAGAGATTGATATAAAAATAAAAGTACTTCTGCTTTATTTGAAAGATTTAATTGGTAACCTTTATTTGAGAATAAAAGAAAAGAAAGGCAAGGAAGAATGCAAAGCAACACAAAATGAAGTGTTAGCAAATAGCCACCTTATTAGATATAAGCTGTGAAGTGCTGCAGCAGGATTTTCAATTAGTATGATTGCTTCAGAGTCACAATTTCTCTGGACAGGTTGCAAGGAGAAAGTGTACCCTGAATAGTTTCTAGGAGAAGGATTTACCTAACTCCCTCCTGGCTCTTGTATTCCACTGGAAAATTTTGGCCATGAGGAGTTAATTTCTCTGCACTTCTGAATTGTGTTTTCTGATATGTCAGACTCTACACCATCCAGTGTGGTGCTTTTAAAAAAAAATAAATAAACTTTTTATTATAGAAACACATATACAACTCAAAATTTCCCATATTAACCACTTTCAAGTATACAATCCAGTAGTAATTACATTCACAATATTGTTCTGCCATCACCAGTATGCATTACCCCTACTTCTTGATCACCTCAAACAGAAATTCTTCATCTACTAAACTATAACGCCTTCTCCCTGCCCCAATTCCTCCCCCACCCCCTGGTCCTTGGTAACCTAGAAACTGCTATCTTTATCTACAAAGTTTGCTTCTTCTGGGCATTTCATGTAAGAGATGTCATACAACATTTATCTTTTTGTCTTACTTATTTCACTGAACATGATGTCTTCGAGGTTCATCCATGTTGTAGTAAGCATCAGAAATTCATTCCTTTTTACAGCTGAATAATATTCCATTGAAAGTGTATACTACATTTTGCTTATCCATTTATCTGTTGATGAGCACTTGGGTTGCTTCCACCTTTTGGCTATTATGAATAATGCTGCTATAAACATTGATGTACAATTATCGATTTGAGTTCCTGCTTTCAATTCATTTGGGTGTTTTGATTCATCCAAGTTCAGAAGGGACAGGAGAAACTAGAAAATCCAATGGTTCAGATGGCCAACTTGGTGCATAACTGTAGCCAAGAAAGGCGGCCTACTAAAATCAGGGCAAGTGATTGATCAGATCTGGACAATGATCCTTCATTGGCCAACCAGAGTTGGTTGGTTGGTCACCACAAGAACCAAGGATCTGGGAGGTAGAGGACATCAAATATGATGAGTTGCATATTATTTATTCTAATAGAGTCCTACAGCCCCTTCAAATTTACTCATGCTTATTTAACACTTTAAAAGCTTCTCATAATAGCTTTCTATACATTCTGTCTCATCTTCCTTACATCCTATTAACTCTTAAATTGGGTTTCCATACCCTAAACCTAACCCTACATTAAAATGACCCCCAGTAGAGCATTCAGTGATCTCCATGGCTCATGTTATATACTTTCATTGCATAATGCACATTTGTTTTGTAATGCTCATCATGCAGTAATTGATTCATTTGAAATTAATTTTTTAAGATTTGTTTTCATACTGTAGACACCATGACAGCAGGTACTGTCTGTTCTGTTCGTTGTTTTATATCTTGTTTCTAGATCAGCAATCTGCTCATAGTAGGCACTCCATAGATATTTGCTGAATCAATAAATTGATGACTTTAAGTTTATATACTACTGTATTCTATTTGTTTGACTAAATTTTTTCTTAGAACTTCCAAATTGTCTGCAAGTCATCCAATTTTTAAACCCTCAGCTTATTTTGTGATATGAACCTTAATCCCATTGCCATTATATCCCCACTGTCTCTTATAGTGCCAGACAGGGTAGTGGGATGTAACCAGCAAAGCACTAAACCAAGAGCCAAGAAGCTGGTTTCAGATCCTGTCTCATACTTACTTAGTTACTGAGATTTTATTATGAGCTTTTGACTAAATGAGAACCTCTTTCATTTCTTTTAGCTTGAACTCACCCACAAGAATGATTTTCCTTTATTTCAAAGAGTGTGTACAGAAAAAAAATTCAGTCATTCGTTTTGTAAATTTGATTGTATGAGTTATTCATCTATTGAAGGGGGGTCTCTTGTCTGCTGTAGTTTTCCCAGTGACAGCTGATCCTTGCTTCTTCATTGTTTTGGGTTGTATCTCTGGTTGGCATCTGTAACATAAATAACCAAGGACAGCTACTCAGGAATATAGAGGAGTTTAAAGATTTCTCTCAGAAACACAGAGGAGATAAGCATCATTTAGGGACTCAGAAGCTTGAGAAGAGTGAACTTTCCAAGTTGATTTGGAGTCTATTAATAGACAGGAAGTATTATTCAGCCTTTTGTAGAGACAAGAAACAAAGTCCTCTGTAGAATTCTCTTGCTTCTATGCAAATTACAATGTTGAATGTGAAG
Organism: Choloepus didactylus; assembly: GCF_015220235.1. Taxonomy (NCBI): domain Eukaryota; kingdom Metazoa; phylum Chordata; class Mammalia; order Pilosa; family Megalonychidae; genus Choloepus; species Choloepus didactylus. Next base: position 109,532,540 of record NC_051309.1, on the reverse strand, counting down.
AATGTCTGTTCTGTTCTCTAAGGTTGAAAAGTCTAGACAGTGAGTGTGTGTGTGTATGTGTGTAAAAGAGAATGAAAGGGAGTTAGAAAGACAGAGTCCTGATGTAATTACAGGCTAGCCTATACAGGTTTGGAGACTTTTTCACAACCACATTGACTTTTTGTTGAATATTTTAGCATTTTTATATCCACATTTAGCTCTTCCAGTAACAATAGAAACAAGATTTGTTCAGCCTGAATCATATAAAATTTGATGGCCATTTTAAAGGAAAAGATGTAAAATTAGGTATAAAATTAAATATTTCTTTAGAATAAGAGGAAAAAAACAATGAATCACATCTTTTAAAAGACAACAAATAATACAAATATCACATAGACACTCTTCTATTATACTCATTTTCTATGGATTGTGGTTTTATAATCTTTGATCACTTATTCATATGGCAAAGATTTTGTAAAACTGTTTTCTTGAGGAAAAAGAGAAAGCGAATCAGTCTTTCTCTTTGTAGGGTTGAGAAAAATTTATTTAAGGTTATTGATAGTTGGAATGTACTTCACTCACATATATGCTTGCCTTTTGTAATAATGATCTGAGAAACAAAAACAATCTGATAAATTCTATTTCCCATGATTCCTATCAAGAGGAAAAATACATTACATTTATACTCGATTATAGAGCATTAAGCATTTTCCTGACAGAGCAGAACAAAGGGAGCCACATGCTTAGCTTATTATTTGATACAGCTAATCATTAATGGAATTATCCACAAACTAGCATCCTATTCCATACATTCCAGTACCAGAATGAGCCATAAAACTCATTCATATCATAATCAGATAACTGGCCTTGCCTGTTCATGCATAACACAAGATCATTCAATGCAGTGAGAAGTGGAGATATTCTTGCAAGGTATTAGAACACCAGAATAGCTAGGGATAACTTAAGAATACATGAAAGGGAATGAAAACCACTTAAATATACACAACCTAAATTACCCAACTCAATTTCCTTTTAGCCATATCTGTATGGTATTCATTTCCATGGATATCTAGCAGGAGTGGAAGTGAGACAATGGGGGAAATATAGTAATTCTAACTGTTTTAAATTAAAATCATCTTCCTTTTGCTAATTTTATAACAGAAACACATGGTCACATATTATGGATTGAACCACATCCCTCACAAAGACATCTTCAAGGCTTAACCCTCCAGATGTGTGGATGTGAACTAATTTGTCAATAGGCTCTTTGAAGACATCATTAGTCAAGGTGAGGCCAAATTGAATCAGGGTGGGCTTTAATCTAGTATGACTGGAGTTCTTATAAGCAGAGGAAATTTGGGCATAGGAGAAGGAGAGAGAAGGAGACAAGTGACCATGTAATGGAGGCAGAGATTGAATTATGAATTGCTGCGAGCAACCACTAGGAGGATACAGACTTCAGAGAAAGTAAGATCCTGCCAGCACCTTGAATTTGGACTTCTAGTCTCCAAAACATGAAAAAAATTTCTATGGTACTTTGTCACAGCAACCCTGGAAAATTAAGACACTACATGAATAGTTTGGTTCATACCCAGGACCTTGGAATGAGCATATACAAGTGAGAGACTCTGAAGCTTAAACTTCATTAGCTTTATGGTAAATCTGCTTCTGTCCTACAATCTATTTCTGGTGATTCACTCATCAATCTATGGGGTTTTCTTGTGGAGTGAAGCATTTGCCTGCTGGAGCCTGAGCCAAGAAGGCCATGGAGGTGGAGAGAAAGTCTGGCCTGGGCAGAGTAGAAGCTTGGCATGGACTTTTAAGGAACCACTTGTCCTGAGCCTCATAGTTTGTCTTCTAGATCTTTTGTCTCATAGAAGTCAAGAGGAAAGTGAATTTATATTGGGTATAGTAAGTGCTTCGTAATGAAGAAAATCATAACAGAAGGGACAGGTTCTACTACTCCTTTTGGGGGGATTAGTTTGTTTCCTGTGAATGAAATGAGAGGTACCATAGTAAGAATATGTCTGAGCAAATATGGAACAATTATGAGCAGGCTATGATTCATCCTCACCTCCCCAAGGACAGAAATTTACTCATGTTTGTGTTTCTGCTCTGTCTGCCATCTCTGTCTTCCAATATGTATTGACAAGCCTCAAGAAAACCACTGTGATTCTCATCAAGTAGAGAGGGCTTGATTCTCTTAGTTACTGATTAACAGATCCAGGCTCCACATTCATACTCCGTAAAGCCAAGGAAAACAAATAAACAACAATTTTAAAAAATGTTATAGCTGGGCTTCCCAAACTTTAGTGTGCGTAAGGATTACCTTGAAATGTCTCTTAATAATGCGTTTTTGTTTTTTTTTTTTTTTTGTATTACCTTTCAAGATTTTAAGTATCTTATCCAGATTGGAAACCTATGTTCTTTATTTTTTAATAAACAGTTCTGGTGAATTTTATGGCTGTGGCCTACCCCATCTCACTTAGGGGCCCATAATGCTATAGTATTTCCAAGCTAAGCTTGACAAACTAGGGCTCCTCTGATGGCTATTACTCATATTATCACCAGTTTGTCTTAGAGCCACAGCCAGTCAGAATGCAAAGCATTTAGCATTTTCTCTCTCTCATCTCACCATGTCTAAAAGTTTTCTAGTTTTGTTTTTTTTTTTTTTTAACTTTTTTTGGTTTTCTTTTTGGTGGTGTAATCTAGACACTGGGCATTGGGATAAATCATACTTTTGTCAGTGATTATCAGACATCCTTCTAAATCACCCCTTATAATTTTCCTCCTTTCCTGACTTCTTGTACTCATGTTTGTCCTACAAAAATTATGCTCAAGAGAAAGGAATCCATATTGACATCCAAGAGACAAGACAGCCACTCAGACCAACTTTGATTAGTCCACTGTAAAAATTTAGTGTAAGTTATAAAAAATCTAATCAATTCTGGAAATTTGGAGTTACTTAAATCATGACTAGAATCAGTTATGGAGTTTCTAGAATCTTATTTTTTAGGTGTAGAAAAAGGAGTCTACAAAGAGAGTTTTTGGATAAAGCAACTGGTTGTAATACAGGAAATGGTGAATACATTGGAAAGGGTTGTGAGTATCATGAGGATGTTGTTTATGTATTCGGCTTTCCTCAAAATGCACCACACTTCCGCCAGAGGTATTTGTAGATGCTAACAAGAACATCAGAAAACATTCTCTATTCTGAAAGACTGTGGCAAAAGTATGGCCAGAATTTCTTCACCAGGTGTGATTGTTAGGAGATGAAAGCTGAGGGCACAAGCAAAATGATGAAGGACTTGGAGACCCTCATGTCCCATCAGTCCTCTGTGGGGAAACAGTTTTCAGTAGGTGACAAAGTTTATACTGTGGAGAAAGCAGATAACTTTGAATACAGTGATTCAGGGGATGGATGCATTTCAAGAAACCAGGGCTTTCAGCTCACTTTCGCAGATGGTCCTTGTGTCTTTGAGTGGCACTGGTAGTTCAGGGGCAATCAATCAACTGTACATCGACAGCCCTGAGAAGAATGTCACCAAGATCTACAGACCCCCAGGTCATGTTGGACCCCTTCATTTCCTTTGCCCAGAAAGTGTCTGAGCTCTAAGAAAGGGGGGCATGCACCGCGCTAATCATTACCACCTAAGAAGACATGCCAGATGCCTTACGTCCCTCCACCCCAGGACCTATCCAAGTCATCTGACTGAAAAGCATAGACTGAAGCAAAGTGTCTGCACCCTGGCTTTTTTGGATTAAGCTTTTCTACCAACCTGTTATTGATGAATGGTGCATTTGCAAGGTACTGACTATTGAGATGCCTTTGGGAGCCACATAGGAATGAGGATCCAGGGCTTATACTACTGCCACTTCCTTTTCATGCCCTTACACACTGCTGCTGTTTACACTACAACATGAAATGGAAATTGAACATGATGTAGCGAGGCCATTTTCATCCTGAGGATGTGCCAGTGAAATGACAGTGTAAGTCCCCTCTGAATCTCATCCCTGTCCCCTCCATCCCCATTTACTGTTTACATTTAATCCAGAAACTCAATTTCTGAGGCCTTTTCTCACACTGAAGAGTACAAATCCCTGCCTTGTTCTGCGACCTTGTCCCATTCACACAGATATTTTGGGATATTAAAGCAAAATAAGCTACTAAAAAAAATCATTCTTTAGAAATAAATTATTCAAAAACTCAGAGTTTTAATGGAATTATAATAAAGAAACAAAATAAACTAAAAGGAATACTCATCATTAGAAAAACCATTGAAGTTTACCAAAATAGAAAAGCAATATTCCTGAAAAATATGACCTTTTTCACATTTAAAAATTTTTCATTAAATTCCAACCTTGAAGATTAAAATGAATTTTGTGGGGAGAAAATGAAGAAAAGAAATCAACATATTGTATGTAATGCAGAGGATAATGCAATTCAGGAAATTCTTGTTGTGGAAGGAGCAACAAAAACAATAAAAATAAAGCTATACAATGACACTCAGGCAGGGCTTACATAGGGTGATAACTTGGTTGGGTCGCAAAGGATCAGGGTCTGTATTTCAGTTTCATAGGTCCAGAAACTCAAATTTGTCATACCTAAAGAATTGAACCAAATTAGTCATATTCAGAAGAGTCTAGTTATATAGCAACACAAATGCTAACTTGTTAAATAGAACATAATTATTGTGTCTTAGTTTGCCAGACTGCTATGACAAATACCACACAATGGTTGTCTTAAACAACATACATTTATTGGCTCATGATTTCAGAGGCCAGGAGTCTAAAATCAAGGTGTCTGTGAGGCTGTGCTCTGTTCCTGAAAACATTAGCACTCTGATGCTGGCTTATAGCAATGCTTTGGGTTCCTTGGTTGCACCTGTGTCCCATCACATGATGATGTCCTTGATCTCCTCCCATTCCTTTACCTGAAGTCTCTTTAGAATACTTCCAGTAACAAAGATTAAGACCCATCCAGACTCGGACCACACCTGAACAGGCTCTTGGAAGATCCTATTCACAAATGAGTCCATACTTTAACAGGTAATCCATCTTCAAAGGGTCCTGTTTAAAAATGGATTCACACCCACACAAACACAGATTAAGATTAAGATCATGCCTTTGTTGGAGTACATAATTCAGTCTTAAGGAGCTGAGGCACTTGCCTTCTATGTCAAAATGTTTTTATTTTTATTTTTTCTAAGGGGAGAATTTTACTTGAGTAGCAAACTTATAATTAGAAGATTGTTTGGGCAGCATGAAGTAAAACATGGCATAATTAAATTGATTATAAAGAATATCATTTTAATGCAGTTATACCATGGTCCCATGTCTTGAGTTTGAGTGTCCTCAAAAACATCTCAGCCAAAGAGAGGGGAAAATAATCTAAAACCACTTAGAAATAAGCCATTACTTAAAGAGCTGGGGTACTTTATTCTTGTTCTACAAATCAGAATGCAAATAAAATGAGATTTATGAGGGGATTCATGAAAAATTGTTCAAGGCAGTTTGGAATGTTTGGAATTTAAAAGTTCAAAATCATAAAAACTAATTATGCTTTTCAATAGACTGGACTCGCTGCCACTTACAGAGCTCAATCCAAGTTTAATCAGCTATGAGCTTGACCACAAATGGAATTAATGTTTCACTTTAATTTATATTTAATTTTTAATTTTAATTTAATGTTTCACAGAATTCTGTAAAAGTGACTTTCTGGAATATTGCTTCTACGTTTTAAGGTTCTGATTATACTGATGTTGAGAAGGCTTAGTAGGAGTCACTTAGGAACCCTTAGAAAATCTTAAAGTATCAGGAAATGCAGCTGCTTCCTTTTTAGCAATGGCACATTTTTAAAAAATCTTTATTGTGATGCTCTGCATCAGTAATTATTCACTGAGGATACACTGGAATCACCAGCACATTTTTCCCACCTTGGGTATGTCTGTTTCATACCTGGACCTTCTAAATTGAAGTATCAGTGGGTGAGTTGGCATGTATGTTTCTGAAAAACTACATGGGATGATTCTGATGCTAAGGACCTCCCACTAAACACAAGCAGATCAGCCGGTTGCTGTAACCTTGAGTCAGTCCAGGATATCAGAATCCAAAACCTTGTAAGACAGGAAATTTATATTCTATGGTTGGAAATGTGCTCAGATTGCTTGCATGTGAAAGCTGTTACTATGTCATTTCCTCTGACCAAAAGCTGGATCTGGAAAGATGAGTCAGGTTGGGTCCCAACTTTGTTGATCATCCAAGATCTTTTCATGTTTACTTAAATAGGGTGGGGAAATTCTAAGCCAGTGCTAGTTTAATGAAGTTGAAAACATTTACAAACAGTTCTATTTGGTGATGAAACAGAAATGATTTATTTGAGAAGCCTGGTGGAAAAACTGTTTGCATTCTGCAAAAATTGTTTGCATTCTGGTACAGCAAGGCATTTGATAATGTCATGTTCTTAATTATTGACACCCTCTTGCTGAAACTATTTTTTGTGACTTTATGAAACATTTTCTTAATTTTCAGAAAACTTAAGAAAAATATATCATGTTTATATAGAAACTAATTGATTTAAAATCCTTTCATTCATATCCTCTCTGATTTTTGAAAAAATACTTTGAGTTTGATAGTTTCAGTACTAAGAACTATCATTACCAATTTATAGATGAGTGAACTAGGGCTCAGAGAAGAAGTTATTTCTATTCTAGTGTCATAAATCAAGACTGGAAAGTGAGGTTTTTCAAATGCTTCAATCAATTTATATATATAAATCGTGTATTGTTAAAACAACCTCATGAGAAAATTGTTTCTCCTCCATTTTAAAGATAAGAAACTGAGGATTAGAGAGTTTCATTAACTTGCCTTCAGTCACATAGAGAAAGTGGCAGAGCCAGACCTGCTTGCCCTCAAAGTCCATGTTCTCATAATATGCTAGTTCTTCTTGGTAAAATAAGGGCATCTTCATGATCTTAAGGGATCTGGCTGGACACTCACCCTTTCCCCCTGAGGGGGCTTAGAAACCAGTTAAGTTCCTGGGTGGCCAGATCAGGCCAGGGACTCAGGCAGAACTGGCAGAATCTGATCCTGTGGGTCACCTGAAACCCACAGTCTGTGTATAAACCAGGAGTTAAAGGCCACTGAGAGATCAAGGAGCCATCAGTTGGATCCATGAGGATTCAATTGCTCTATATTTCTGAAAGCAAATTGGGACAGGTGAATGGAGGGAGAAAATAGGACCTAATATAAGACCTACCCAAAAGATTTGGATGAGAGCTGACAGATAAATCTAGTTGATATAAAAATTTAATTATTCTATATCAGATGCTGTGCTAAACTATGGACACAGATGACCAAGATAAAATTTGTACCCTTGAGGATTTTATTATCTAGGTTGAAGATACCTGAAAAGTGTGATCAATTCAGTCTTAATTCCATCAAATCAAGATTGTCAAGAAAATGTAATAGGACCCTATATGGGTCAGGATAGGCTAGACTATACTTCAGTAACAAATTAAACTTGTAATCTCAGTGGCTTACTATGATAAATGTTAATGTGTTGCTTGTGCAAAGTCAGCACAGGTCTGTGGGGTTGAGGCTGGAAAACACTGCTCTGCCCAGTCACTCAGGGGTTCAGACTGCACCTCTGCATCATCTGGAATACACAGTCAAAGGTCACCACAGAAATGGAGTGGAAAACATGAAGAACTCATACCCAGTCTTCTATGCTTTGTTCTAATAGTGGCACATGTCACTTCTGCTGAAAGCCCATAGCCAGAACTAGTCATATGGAGGCACCTAATGCAAGGAAGCTGGCAGATAATGGAGAGCAAATGGATACTCAATGAACAATAAAAATCTAGGCTACATATCTGAGCCAGTTTTTCACAAGAGTCAGAGGTAGGGGATGCAAAACCTCAACATCTGGGAAATACCTTCACAGGTTAGCAGAAGTTGATCTGAAACACAGCACCCAACGACAAAAGCAAATTAAAATACCAGCAGGTAAGCCCATTCTGAAGGCCATGGACAAGTCAAAGAGTCAGAATCCTGGCACAGAGTCACCAAAGAAAACTGAGAATAAATATCGACAAAGAGTAAGGAGCAGTTTCTTGAAACCCTGGGTATGGCCCAAGAGCCATTAGATGGGTAAATTTCACTGAGTTATGGGTAGGGAGGGATTTATTAAAAGGAAAAAGTCAGCACAGACAGTCCGTTTCTAACTTTGTTTATGTGTTTCTGTGCTACCAAAAACTGTGCCTACAGTTGGTTTTCTTTATTTTGATGAAAGAGGGGAAAAAAACAACACTTTTTTAGAGAATTAACTTCAACTTCCACTGCTCTGGAAGTCAGGAAGGAAAAAACAAATAAGTCACCTCATCTTGCTTTTAAATTGGTTTATATCTGGTTACATGAAAGATTCCCTAGAACATTATGCAATGGACACAGAAAAAGACAGCACAAAAGGGGATTTGGGAAATTGAGAACAAGAACTAAACTGGGAGAAAAACAGGAATAAAATCTGAATAGGTAAGTTAGTAAAGCAGGTTGGAACATTTATAGAGTGAAAGTGAAGGAGCCTAATGTCATCCACTTAAATGTTACACTTTTGTCTGAACACACCAGTAAAAATATCTGGCAATCAATATTTTTTAATAGGTGCTATTTGACATAAGAAAAGAATATTTCCCTGAAGATACTATTGCTGGCATTGCAAAAATGAGAATCTGAGCAGAAAATATGGATGTGGGTTGGCAACAGCTGAGCTAATAGAAAGCTGAGTAAACTGTTTAAAGAAGTAAACTGTTGAATTTGCACCGGCCTGTTTATTTCTGAGTTTACTTAAATATTCCAGAATTCCAAGGAAGTAATCATATCTATGCTTTATTATATATAATTAAAATTTGAGTATGGATGTATAGAGTAGGAATTCCTAAGTCTTTAGAAAAATTGTAATATAATGACCTACATGATTAATGGGAAAAAATACTCTGTAGCTCATTTTTGTACATAAAGATTCAGTTTATGACAAGGGATTTCCAGAGCTTCCTAAGGTAAGTGTGGAGGAAGGAATGCTGATAGAACTTTCTAACAAGAGAGTTACCCAGTAGGAGAATGGGCTATGTCACAGAGAAAAGAAGCTCCAACCATTTCAAGTGTTGATGTGGAAGTCCGCCTGCCATCTGTCAAGAGTATGCTTGTATTAGGTAAGAATTTGGAACAAAGAAGTGTTTTGTGTACCAGATCTAAGGTAATGTGCTTTTATGATTTTCCCATATTTGAATCCCTTTGTATCAAGAGATCTATGCAAAGGTAGGGGTGGATGCAAGGTGAGAGGACCATTTTTATATATTTAGAAGGAAAATTGTGATAGACAACTGGGGTATGTGAGATATAGGCTTTTGGGGAGCTTCAAGAATCAGCTTGCCCTGCCTTCTTTTCATCCAAGTCATGGGCACTGGTGGTTGATTAATAAAAATATTTTACATAAAGAAGATATTTACTTCACTGACATAAGTTTGGCCAAATGGCTGGGCTCTCCCGCTATTGATGCTTGTTACCCATTTTGACTATGGAGAGGGACTGAACAGCTGTAGCACCATGGGCCCTGAATATCTGTTTTGTCTTCAGCTCTTTTCCCAATGTCTTCAGAAGATCTCTCAATTCTCATTTCAAGTAGGCAAGTAACAACAATAAGTTGTTACAGTCTATCTCCACTGGAAACAGTACCCAATATTTAAAGCACATTAAAGTGTAATGTGGAATAAATTCCTGATAATAAGGATTAGGAGTGTGTGTAATTTGTTCTCAATGATACTTTGGTACTTTTGTGATCTAGAGATTTGTTAGGAAATCAGTTAATCACTCTGCAATGATGGTTTATTTAAAATCCTAACAACCTGAAAATATAACACCCAGCAGAACTAAAATAAATACTTTTATTCCAAAGATTCTGGAAGTTTAAGGTTTAATTATTCATTTATTTTAAGGTGCACTTTTTAGAAGATGTTTTGGAATTTTATTTAATCTTCTAAACATTAGGAAGTTGACATTGTGAATATCCCCATTTTTCCATAACCAAACCAAGGCATAGGGATACCAAGTTACTCAGTCAAATTACATGGAAATTAAGGGAGGGAGTCAGAATTTGAACCCAGAATGCATACTGTTTACCAGCTCATGAGATTACATCCTGGCATTCTTACCATTTCAGATGATTTTATCCACAGTGGCAAGCTAGCAGAGAGGAAAAGGCAAGGATGGAAAGGGAGTTTAATTTTTAGGCTTAATAATGGCACCAGCTGACTGACACCAACACTGATGATTTATGTTAATTGGTGTTAATATAAGTCATTGGTGGAATCTTCATTATACATTGTCTCCAATGATACAATAATAGAAGGATATCAATGGCAAACTTCAACATGTGCTTGGAAAGAATTTTGTGACTGCCCTTACATGACCTTACAACAGCTTACCTTTCTTTTAGACAAGGAATTCAGAAAATGAATGGTGAAAAAACTACAACAAAACAAAAACATTTTCCATGTCTCAGGTTAGAGTGGTTCAGTTCTCTTCACATATTTTCTTTTATTAAAGTGCTCTCAAATCATACACCTTCCAATAATTAAAACAATCAAGTAGATTACAATGCAAAATGTTTACTAAAACTTGTACAAATATTCCCTCAAATTATTAAATAAGTCAAAGCAGAGGGTTCTTTTTGTAAGGTATGTATTTACTCTGGAAAATCCTTTTTAAGAAAAATATACAAAAATAAGATTAAAATCACCCATAATTCATCTCCAGGAGACAAGCAATGTTAATATTATCTAGTTTAATATCTTCTATAGATTTTATTTTCTATTAAATTCTCGCTCTCTTTATATATATATTCATATATATACATAACACATACACATGTATATATAAATGCATATATGTGTATATTCATATACTTGTAGCAAAATATCACAGATACATTTCCACATCTACAAGTTTCTCTAAGATTATTTTATGGAAGAATAATCATACATCTTATTCCCTGATGATTAATAGTGTTGACAAATTTTTACTTCAATAAGCATCTTCAACTTTTTGAATATACTCCTAAGCATATAATTGCAGGTATAACAGGCAGGGCTGAGGAATCAAAAAGCCCTTGCAGCTCTATAGAAATGGCCATGACCGGCATCAGCGCTGGACCCGTGTTCTGACAACCCCGGAGTTAGAGCACGGCAAGGAACAGGAAGTGAGGCAACATAAGTGCTTGACTGCAATTTCACATGGCCACACCCCAATTTATTTCTGGAAAGTGCATGTGACATCTATTCACATACATTTCTATCTTTATACTCACCAGGATATGCCAAATAGAGTAACAACCCCAAAGCCAGTTTGTTTTAGACAATCAGTTAGAAAAGAGAGTAAAATTAAGTCTGGCCTACATGCAAAATAGAGACTTGGAGCATCTTCCGAGACCTAATATAATTTAAGATGAAAGCACTATTACCATAACCACTCTTGTATTGAGTCTTTCCCAGAATGAACAGTAATGAAATGTGTGCCTTCCTTATAAACAGGTGGAAGGTATAGTTTTTGAATAGCTTTCTTGGTGGACCAGATAAATCTACTCTAACCCAGCCATGCTTTTTTGTTTAATAGACCTCCTGCCTAATAGTACATAAAAAGAGTGATTGGCTGAAATTAGATGTGCAGCCTGTAGCTAAAGAAAAGTGTAAAGTATTTGGCACACACAGGTCTATGTCAGGACTGTGGCAGTGTTATTATCATGTTTTAATCAATTGCCACTAACATCAAGGAAAACCCCAATATATAGATTATCCTGCCTGGTTGGCATTCTGGTCCTCATGAATTGATGTCTCACAACTTCATCAATTTATCATAACACATTCCATACCAGGTGACAAACTAATCCTATTTCCTAGAGAGGAGTACTCACAAGGTATTGTAAGTAATTTTTCCTTATTCTTCATCAAAGTCCACCAATAAAATCTAGAAGTGAGCAGTGGACACTAGCATATCTTTATTTAATTCTACTGAAATATCCTGAAAAAAATCTCCCTGTACATCCTTAAGAAATCTCTTTTCTTACTCAAGAGCAAAACATGCACTCTTCAATCAGGTTTTGCTTTTATCTCCAGTAGTGGATTTTGCTTGCTAACCTGGCACATAGGAAAGCTGTAACCCTAAAACATACATCACCCTCCAGTTGGGAGGAGAGAAGAAAATTTGATTCCTTGTGAACTTTGCTCTAAAATTTAACCCTAGGGCTGTTAAAGCCTCTTTATCCAAGTCGAGTTGCTGTTTAGTGACTCCCCTTCATAGCACTCCAAAACACACTTTCAAAACAAAAGTTAAAAAGCTGTATGATCCATTCTCAAGAAAGATCTGTTTCTGTTCAGAACCCGTTCTGACCTTTTGTTGAAGAAGAACAAAATAACGTAGTAACAAAAACACAAGTGGCTGCCAAAGGAAGAGAGAGAGAGAAAAAAACGAGTTCCTGTAAGGGACTGAAACAATAAATCTCCTCTCTGCTGAACTCCCAAAGGGAGCGTGTGTATTTCCTCCCGTTCTTTATCAGAGCCCCCAAAATAAGTAGTAATGGGCAGTGGCCGTTCACATTCGGCTCACCTTTTCCACTTGCTCATAAGTCGCTGCCTGGCTGTGAGGGAGGTGCCCCTGCCTGACTGCAGAGAGAAGCCACTGAGACCGATCCACAGACACCATGAAAGTACTTCAAGTGAACATTCTTTTTCTCCTTCTGTCCAGTCTTTGCTGCAGTAAAAGCAACTCAGGTACCGTTTTCTCTTGTTCTTCTGACTATGCGCATCTGAAATCACGACTAGAGGGCTCTTAGCTCAGTTTACCTTCAAGGTAAGGCATCTCCTGATACTTAGACGCTGCACTTCATTTGCTGAATTGAATGTGTGGGTGTTGGCTAGGAATGCTTAGAGAACGTTCCACGGAGAAGATGTTTGTTTTCACTAAAGGGGAATGTTTGCAGGGGCATGGCCTCTAAGTGTATTCGATGACATCATAAAGGTACTGGGAACATACAATGACCTTTTAGAGAAGAGAAATTTGGGGAGAGAACGCTGGTTAAAATATGCGCCGTTTCTCAACATGCGTTTTCAGACATAAGTCTAGAAATAAAGTAATTAATTATCACAATGGGGGATATCCTGTAATCAGAAATACTGCATTGCAGACCCTAACCTACATTTGTCCTAGCCCTCTTGAAGCTCTGAGAGATTGAGATGTTGGTTAAAGCTGTCTAGGAAAGTAAATCTTAATATTTTGAGGGGACAGGGTATGTAAAATTGAGATTCATTTGATGAAAGTTGAAGGACTTTTGCTCAGAAATACGCACATATCCACATTCATTTACACAACATTTTACATAACATTTCAGAGAGTTTGTAGACATAAAATCCCATCCAGTGACCACAGGTTAAAAAACTCTATAAAGGATTTACTTGTATCTTTATAAGTTCTGACTATATTAATAATCAGTTGCAAGAAATGATTGCATATTTGACTTTTAATCCTTCCTGAGTGATTCCACAAAAAACAATTCAATATTAGTGGGTTCTGATAATGTTCTCAGCAGTGCAAAGAATACAAAAATAGGTACAACTTGGTCCTTGCCCACAGTAGTAAATGTATTATTGGGCGATGTAGCATGTAATTTTAATACAAGACAGATTAAATAAGTGCTAAAACCAAACTGCAAATTATCATAAAAGAACATTGGGAAAGATTGCTTCTGACAGTAAGGACCCTGAAAAAAATCTTAGTTCTGATTTTATTTTGCTTGTGCTGCCTAAACAAGTCAAATTTGCAGTAATGATGTAGGAAAAGATGAGCACAGTCTTCCTTAAATGATATTCATCAGTAGTTCCTCAAAATACCTAAGTAAATTTGGGAAAAATTCCCAAACACTTCAAAATCACATAAGATTGCTTACAATGCATCTTGGGGTTTTCTGGATTAACTTGCAGCAGGTATCAGGGCCAGAAAATTTAACTTAGAAGTATTCACAAGAATCTGATTTCTTAAAAACATAGAATGTTGTGAAATGACAGAAATCAATGCACTAGCTTATAAATGCCTCTACAGTATGTATAGGAAAGATCGACAGGAATCCTGTTGCCATGTAAAACACAGCTCACAAGCACATGTCGGGTCAATACAAATTCTGAAACTCTGGGTTAAGTTGCTCATGTTCCAGGTCTGCAGGCGACAGTGAATATACCACTTTCCTGCCACTGTTAGACTCTGAATGGATTATGTGTCCTGAAGGCAAAGTAGAATAGGATAGACAGAAGCAGCCTGCAAAACCTGGCCATATGGAAGATGTGACAGTGAAAGACAACCCAGAGATGACCTGGCAGATTTCTTTCATTATGCTCATTTTGATAGCAGGTCTCAACCTTTTTAACCATTGTCTTCTTTCTAATGAGCTAATAACCGATGTAAGAAAACTTCCCATTTGAGCAGAGACCTGTAAGAAACATAAGTATTTCCTTCAATATCTCTCAACAAACCAATTTGTTAACTTAAGGCAAGTATCCATAAAAACTGCCCCATTTATCTTAGAACCCACTAATATTGAATTGTTTTTTGTGGAATCACTCAGGAAGGATTAAAAGTCAAATATGCAATCATTTCTTGCAACTGATTATTAATATAGTCAGAACTTATAAAGATACAAGTAAATCCTTTATAGAGTTTTTTAACCTGTGGTCACTGGATGGGATTTTATGTCTACAAACTCTCTGAAATGTTATGTAAAATGTTGTGTAAATGAATGTGGATATGTGCGTATTTCTGAGCAAAAGTCCTTCAACTTTCATCAACTCGGGAACATAAATGCCCCTCTGAGTGGTGCCCAGAAGGAATTTTAAGAGTTTTCCTTCCGTGTGTATAATTTTGTTGCACCTGGCTCTGCCTGTTTTGCTTTCCTTTGCAGATAGGGCAGAGGAAATGAAGATTTTCCTAAGCTGATTTATTAATTTCTTTCCCTAACTCCCTCTTACTGGAAACACATTGATTCCAGAGCTCAACATGTTCCCTAATCTTAGAATGTCTAATGTATTTCATCAGCAGAGTTGATTATTGAAGGTGAGGAGAGAGGCATTTAAATCTGCCTTAAATTCACAAGTTGTCAAGAGAACCAGGCTTTTTTGCATAATAATTCATTGGTAAATAATGATCTTTTAGAAAAATTGATGATTTTTCTTTTCTTTCTGACATTTTTCTCAGTCTCAGTTTTAAAGAAATATAATATAGCCCTCTGTCGCTTTCTGAAAATAAAGGGAATCTTTCTACATGACAGTGAGTGACTTTTCTATTACTTGGTAGGCGGTATAATATTTTACCATCTCAAATTTGGAAAACTGTTCTATTGAAATACATTACCGGAGGTTCCTGAAAAGTTAACCTCATTTTTTCTAAACTTTTCTAAATTGTATTTAAAACTAACAGAACCCTACAGTGTTTTCCTTTGGCTTTTAAAACTAGATCGATGAGCTCTTGACTGTAAGGATTGAGAAAAGTTAAATAAAGAGGGATTCCAGGAAGAAAGGAGGCCCCAGAAGCAATATGTATTTACACTTCAAGTGTCACTTACTTTTTGAATTTTACATTAATTTAGGAAAATTAAGATATTTTAGGCATTTGCATTCAGGCACAAACACCAGTCTATTGGTGTCTGAAGAAGAATTTAATTGCTTGGAGAAATTCATGTTAGTGATTGAACATTCAATTTTATGAAAAAAAGTTTGTTGAACACCTACTATAGATGATATAGTTTGTAGAGATCAAGAAGACTCAGCCTTTGCCCTTGAGGTGGGAGGGGGGGAAGGACAAGACCGTAATTATGAGTTTGATTATATCATAAGCCTTAAGAGGGAAGTAAAACGTAATATGGAAAAATCACAACTATTTCGGTCTGGTGTGTGGGGACATGAGAAAAGTCTTCTTAGAAAAGTGGAATTTCTGATGGGCTTTGAAGCCTGAAAATTGGATGGAATTTGAAATTTTTTGAATAGCAGCATTGAAACAGTAGACTCCAGTCTAGAAGTGGAAGGAGGCCACAGGCTGGGCGCAGGAAAGGATTAGGAAATAAGTTTGGAAATACAGCTTCAGGAAATACTGATTTCCAGGGTGGAAATACTGACTCCTATCAGTAATTAGTGCAGAGCTTCTAAATGTGTTTGATTATGGAATTATATGACTGGAGCTGTAAATTGGGAAGGTTATTCTGCCTGCAGAGTATGACTATTGGAGTCAGAAGAGATAATGGTTAAAGAAACCAGGTCAAATGTTATCACAAATCTGGGAGTCTGTCAATAAAACCAAAAGAAAGGCCTGGGAAGAGCTTTAGGGAAGTAGAATCTCTTGGATTTAACACAACATTGACTGGCAATGAGGGAGAAAGTGATTGAAATACAGAGATAGGATTATTTGGATACTAGAAGCAGGTAAGTAGCCTAGAGGTAAAGGGAAGGATAGATAGGAGGAGATAGTTTATGGAGAAAAATAATATATTTTGATTTTGGACTTGGTAAGTTTGAAATCCTGATATTAAATCCCAAGTAGAAATGTCCAATGAGAAATTAAAATTGTCTGGTGGGTGGTTGGACCTGGAGGTAGTGGTGAGGGATAAGTGCTCTGTAGTCCTGAATCCAAAGAGTTCTTAGAACTGCCCATTGTAAAATTAATAACACAGAGAAGCAGTTTATTTCTCTTCTCAATGCCAGTATTTCTAAGTCTATTGTGGCACTTATTTTCCAATTCAACCATAGTCATTTGTGTGTATGTCTTATCTCCTTTAACAGACTATAAGCACCTTGAAAGCAGGGGTCATATTTACATTTTGCTTCCTCAGTAACAATTGTAAAAACATAATAAACACAGCTAAATGAATGAATAAATGAATGAAAATAGTTGCCTCCTTACTTTATTTCATTTTTTCATTTTTAATTTCTTCCTGTGCTAACCACTTATAAATTG
Organism: Choloepus didactylus; assembly: GCF_015220235.1. Lineage (NCBI taxonomy): Eukaryota > Metazoa > Chordata > Mammalia > Pilosa > Megalonychidae > Choloepus > Choloepus didactylus. The sequence continues at coordinate 109,515,518 of NC_051309.1, read as the reverse complement.
ACTACATTGGATGGGGATGAATTATAGAACATAATATAGATACAAGTGGATTATTTCTTATTCAAGGCTATGAACATGAGCACCAAATAAAAGGGAAAGGCTTCTTATCAAAAGTCAACCAGTTCCAGACCCCTGCAGTAGAGATGATAAGGACTGGTGGGCAACCTGGTACCAGGTGACAGTACTTTCCAACAAACTGGAAAAAGAAACTGCTATTTTTACAGCCATTGGTAGGAAGAATACCTAAATTAAATTGAATCTAATTTTTGTATTCATTTTTCAATATCAAGTCCTTTATGTAATATCTTCTTATAGTTGGAAATATTCAAAGGGGTACCTTATTCTCAATCAACTTCTCAAAAATAAAAAATGGCTTTTGATAAGCAAAGTTCACAAAAAGTCATTGGAAGAATGCTAAATAAGTGCCATACCTCATTAATTCATGTGTTATTTTAGGTAACATATAAGTTGCTTCAGAGCAGATCATTTCAGTTAGTATTTCTACTTAACTTAGTTAACATCAATAGCTTTTACCTGAAATGGTGATCTATAATAGGAAGAATGAACCAATCCAGAAACAAATCCAATGGAAAAATATTCATTCCCCAAGCATTTTTTTTTAAGCATTCTTTCTTCACTACTTATTTTTAATGGTCTCTACCTAAAGGTAGAAATGATTATTCTAGCCTTACCTATTCTCAGGAGATTCACAATATGATTACACTAGTCACCAATAAATTCTCTGGAAATTTTATTCTAATGATTGTACCTAAAAAAAAAAAAAAAAAAGAAAAAGTTGAGCATTTGAAGGTTCAGAAAGGTTTTGTTTTTTTTTTTTTGTTTTTTTTTTTTAATGTGTTGCATTTCAAGTTTCAGGTAAATGTTTCAGCTTAAGCACAGTTATGTAATCCAAGTTACTTATTTTCTTTTTTCTTAATAATCGCTTTTCTACTTCCTCTTCATTTCTGCATATAGAATGTCAAGGCAGGAATTTACTCTAAGTGATATTCAAATCCTTATGTCTCCTTTCCTGCCACTGAATTCCTATGGATCATTATAGTTCTATCCAATTAGGATAATAATGCCTGTTGTATGTTAGAAGCAACTCTCTTCGTTAGCAAATAAGATCTTGTTTTGTACTGTTGCACAACATGAGAAACACCAGTGATGTCAATTACACCTAGAGAAACCACTGTATGGTTCCCAAATTTTAGGCAACCATAAGAAAAATAGTTCTCTAAATTTAAATACAGGTCTTCTGTCTTGTAGAATGACTTATCAGTAGCGATCATCATAACTGGCCCCTAAATTGAAATAGTCACCATAAGAATATAGGACACCTCTATGTCCCTCTCACATCATATTTAGCTGTGTTTATTCCAGCCTTTGCTGTCAACCCCCTTTACAAATTTGTAACCTGATAGCAACTTGCTTCACTTGAATGCATATATCTTGCTTTCTGTCTGGTGCTATTCTGCTACCAAGGTGTGTTTCACCTGCAGAAACACACCTAGCACTGTTGTATACCTGAGCTAGAAGTGCAGGAATATTAGTAGTCCATGATACAGCTCTTGACCAAAGAGAGAAAGGAGCTGGTGAATAAATTCTCTCTCTTCTATTTCTGTTCCAGTTTCAGTTTGGGTCCTCTACTCCTTTCCCTGAAATCACTTCCCTTTATAAACACAAGCCATTGTCCCAGGCTCTGTTTTCTATGGGAAACAGGATTTATTATTTTTCTTGACAAGGACATTTTGGTTTGGATGATAGTGTATATCTAGGTATAGATTAATTACAATTTCTCTGACACCCTAATTAATGCTTGCTACCTTTCTTCTTCTTCATGTCAAAAAGAGCTAAAAAACTTTGATCGATCTTTTGTTGAATAAGCCAAATAGCGTTCTAACCATGTGCTATTCTAAGGCAATAATTATTTACTTGTTTGCATAGAGTCAGTATTAAATTATACTGGGAGGCTAATAGTCAAAAAATGTCATTGTTGATTTTATACTTGGTGTACTGCTCATCTGATATATGGACTGATTTTTAATCTGCTTTACTCAATCATATTCTGACTTGAACCTGTATTGGTTGTGTCAAAAATCAGAGAATGGAGATCACAATTGAGTCTGTTACTAGTTAATCCAAAAAAGTATGGTCACAACATCTCTATATCTACAATTTTTGTGCTGGGCACTTTACAGATGTTACTTTCATCACAATATTTCAAGGTTACCTTTATCATTCCCATTTTGCTTATTAGAAAATAAAGGCTTGGAAATAGTACAAAGTTATTAGAGTGGTGTGGCTTAAATTCAAACCAAGGCCTGCTGTTCTTCAAAACTGGCTCCTCTATCTTGCCACTTCCCAGTAAAAACACAAAAACAAAACAACTCCTCCCTTCCAATGTGGTGACACTGCAGCAAGTTGAGTCCATTCTGATTAAAAAGAGTAACCATAGAATTACTTGCAACTGAGTAATTCAGAAGCCACTGCTGCCTCTCACAGGACATTCAATACCTCTAAGCCCATCACTAAGACTGTAGTGACATGAAAATCTTTCTGTTCAGTGATAACAATCTTCTTAATACCCTGGAAGCAATTATTTCTTAGGGGATGGGTTACAAGGAGTTACAGGCATTTGCCTACCAACCTAGTATTATGTTGGTGGGAAAAAAAAGTGTTTGGCTATAATATAAATCTTAGTGCAGCTAATATGGGATTTGGGGCAGAAGAAGGACAGAAGAAAGAGGAAATAACTATTAATGAATTCATCACTTAGCATCACATTCTTCTGGAGCCAACATGCCTGGCTTCAAATTCTGGCTCTGCCGCTTACTAGATGTGTGAACTTTGGCAAGCTACTTAACCTTCAGCATCCTCAGCTATAAAATATGGTTGAGCAAAGTTCCCGCCTCATAGGGATGTTAGGAGGATCACATGAGGTAATATACTTAAAGTACCTGGAATAGTACTGGCATGTGGTAAATACAGTATAAATTTTGCTGAGTTTTTGAACCAAATCCTGCAGTTTATTATATCCTATCCCTTAGATAAAATGCTTTATTTCCAAGTTGATTTTAATCTGAGATCAGCAAATATTTTAATGATGACATTGTTAAATCTCACAAAGTAATAAAAACCGCAACAACAAAAAAACCCACAAAAAAACAGACCATGAAACTTTTTCACAGTAGACTTTATAGGATGCTAGAAATACAGTTGTCCAACTTATATTTTTAATCACAGTATATACAAGCACAATTTGATACTTTGACCAGCATATTCTCTAGAATGTCTTTCAGATGTGTGAATTATTTAACTCATTTTTGCAAACTAATCATTCAAATCAATAAGCAAAATTGTGGTTTGACTTAATGAGAATTTTGAGTTTTTAGGCTGAGAATAGTCAACATACTCAAATATTATTTCTGGTCATAAAGTATTGAGCACTGCTTAATCAGCGAGACAGATATGTTAGTGAAGGGAATATTGTCCTTGACATCAGAATTGAGTTTGAGTGTTGCTTATTAAGTATGCTGAAATTGGCCAAGACACTAAATCTTTCTTACCTCAGTTTCTCTATCTATAAAAGAGAAAACTAATATTTGATGACACAATACTGGAGCTTCATGAAAATGAGAAAAACTATTTTAGATGCTGTGTGAGTCATAAATTACTGTGAAAATATTAGTTATTCATATACAAACTAATGTTTAACCTATAGAAGCAATAGATAGGTAGGAAGTTATTTCATAAGTTTGAGAATTCTTATTTCCTCTCTGGGCCTTTAATTGCCAGTCTACTGTTTTTCTTTTAGCCACAATCCTTTACACAATTTTTATGGTTGTAACCATGTGTTGAACTAATGCTTGAGTTATAAAAATCACTTGCACAAAGCACAGAAATCATTTGTATCACACACTGTACGTACTTTTTAAACTGAAGTGGGAAAGGAAATTATTGTTTTTTTGTGGAATAATCTATGAAACTGCCTTCCCAGTGATCATCAAATGTTGAAGACATAAATGCTGAGCTCTTGGGCATTGTCTTCAGGGCTCAGAGGCCACCCCAGCCCTGCGTTCTTCAGCTCAGAGCCACTGTGACAGCAACTCAGTCCACCAATGAGACATTCCTCCAATTAGCTGTCTCCCTACAAATAAAATTTTAAAAAGCAAATGCACCTTTTAAAATATGCAAAATTAGCTAATTTAAATATTTATTAATATTAAGAGTATTGTTGGGATTAGGATAATTAAATCAATTGAATCAATGAGATTTTTAAAAACTATTTTTCTTCTTTCCTTTTCATTTTCTGACATCCTCACTGTTGGAGGCACATATTTTAAATCAACTAAAGCTTAAAACTGTAGATGTATACGAAGTAGAAGAAAGAAAAATGACAATGTTATTAACTATTTGAGCACTTGTATCAGGGTCAATATTTAGTAAAAGATATGTAAGGTCCATATATAATATAAAGAGAATATAAATCTCATAGGAGCAAGTACAACATCTTTTGTTTTTTGTTTGTTCTTTGTTTCCCAGGACCTACCTACCATAGCTTTGGGCACAGAGGTGAGCCTGACTAGTCCTTGCTTTAATTTTGTAAATTGCATTTCTTCAAAAAGTCAGCAGAGTTGAAAATATCCAAGGCATTTATGGATTTGTTTTCAGTGATTCTGGGGGCAATAGCTATTTTTATCCTTGGCCTGTTTTAGTGAAGAAACTGTGAGTGTCATTGTGGATACTCTTTTGGTTGACTGAACTTATCTGATTTGATTTATGAAGTTGATGTGTCCTTTCTTTTTTGTATGGATAGCAGAAAATGCCTGTTTTTAGTTTATGATTGTCCGAATCTCACCAGAATGATGTGATTATCTGAATGCAGATATTGAGCCATAACTGTATCTTACTCATAAATAAAAATTGGTGTGATGTAATTCTATGCATCATTCATTGGCTAATCCTGACCTATTTTAGATCAGACCACCCCCACTAGAATATAATGTAAAATTGTAGAAATTCAGTTCTATAGACACATTGACTACATATTTCACCACTCCGTCACTATAGTCTTAGTTCATTATTTTGAGTAATTAATTTTATTCTAATCTTCTCCATATGCAAAGGTATCAGATAATTCAGTTGTTCCCAAGTATTTAAAATTTTATTTTTCAGTAAATAATCAAAATGTCTTTTGTGTGGTTGACATGAAAAGTCATGGTTTGTCAAGTAGAGATAAAAATCCTTACACTATGCATATTATTTACAAGAATAATCCATAATAGAAAGGATACATCAGTACAAAAAATGAATATACTTGGCAATATAAAAATATTCTTTATATTTTTTTCATTGAGTCCCTGACTGGTGGCAGAAGCTGGCACTGCAGTGATAGTAGAAGGTACGCAGACTACCCTCTGAGTCAAAAAATCCTGGTTTCAGTTACTATGACCCACATACTTGCTGTTTGACCAGACAAGCAAAATTTTTGAGGCCTCTAGAGGCTTTAATTTCCTCACCTATATAATCAGCATGGTTCAAATAAATTATTTTTCTTCCAGACCTATAATTCTATGCTTTTACTGTAACAAACAATTTCTGTGTGTTTTGTCACAAGTTATTTTGCCTCACTTTCATCCTGTTATTCCTAGATATGCTAATTCTGTAGCAAGATGTTCAATTCTCCTCCATCATGTTTGCTTCCTTTGGGAATTTTCAGACAGGGCTGTTGGAAAATGTCTGCTTCACATGTAAAAGGCCAATTCTCTGCCTTGAGAGATACTTCTCAGAGTACACACCAACAAAAGACATTTTTTTGCATTTTCCATGTGATATTATTTGCATGTAAATTGAAGAGTTTGGGGAATAGCTGTAAGAAAGAAAAGAGAGAAATTTGTTGACATCTAAAAAATAAGATTGAGTGAGGTTAAAAGAGATTGAAAAAGTGGTAGAGGTTGCGAGAAATAGAGGGAACCTCTCAGACAGGGTTAGGATTGGGAAAAATCAAGAAATGAAACGGACAGGAGACTGATGAGAGATTCGGAGACTTACTAAATGCTTTAGCATTCCCAGAAGCCCACTGACCACTCTTACAGGGCTGGTTCCCAGTAGGGTCCTTTCTTTTACAGTTAAAGTTCTTGTGCCCTTCATCCCTCCATCCATTCCGTTCGCCGAGTGCCGTACATTTTTCAAAACACTTTCATTTGAATAACTATTCCATTTGATCCTTGCCATTGCCCAGGAGAGTGGGCAGGGTTGGTGTTATTTGTACCCACAGTCGGAGGAGGAAATAGAAGCCCAAGGACATACACTTTGTCACTCAAACCAGTAGCCCTCAAAATTCATTATTCAAAAGAATTCACTGAAGTTACCTGTTAAAAACATTTACCTCATTCTCATTTCCAGTGATCCCCAGTTAACTGTTTCAGTACAGCCCAGAAAATTATATTTCCAGCACTTACCCCAGATAATGTTTATACAGTAGTCCACTGATACACTCGCTGAGGGGTCCTGGAGTAGATCCAGGTTCCTGATTAGTCACCCGAGCTCGGTTCCCTGCCCCATACCTGCAAGATAACCACCAGAGACATTTACCTCTCAAGGAAAGCCCTAGGATCTAGTGCTTTAAGGGGAAATTATGGTCTTAATTCAATGTCATCCTTCTTTGTTTGTTTATGCTAGTTTGGGATAATAGGAACCAGATTTGTCCAATATAAATGTTAGTTGAAGCACTGGAATCTCCCAAGCAGTCCTAAATTCCAGTATTGTTGATCATCTTGCAAGGAGATTCCCTTCATTCCCTCACTGTGAGATCTTATTTGTTGTTTTCAATGCCCCTATTAATGTCCCTCCTTCTTGAATTAACACTAAAAGACCCCAGGCCTCTCCCCTATCAGCTATACTAAAAAAAAAACAATTAGCCACCTTTAATAATAGCTTGATAAGGGAAACAGCTAACTGCTACAATATTCCCAGCAAAATTTCAAGTGCTTCATAATCCAAACACAAATAATTCTGGTTCCCAGGGCACTGTTCTGTCCAGAGGAGTTTGAGAGTGTTGAGGATTAAAACAATTCACATTAATAAATATCTTTATGAGCATGAGAAGAAATAGAGAAGGTGTGATACTATGAATTTGGGCTAAACATGCAGGAAAACTGCTTGTACTGGAAAAGAACAACCTGAAATAAATTGGGATAAGTTAAAAGAAGAATTCAGTAGCCTGTCTCCCCGAGTTCACAAACTTCCTAGGAACTCTTGACATACAACCTGTGGAGGTGTGTTGTTTGACCCAGACAATATTTTTTGACTATAGGTGAATACTTAAAAATAAGAAACATTTATAAAAACTTGTTAAATCATGCTTTGAAAGTTATCACCTTTTTGTGTATATGTTATAAATCACAATAAGGAAATAACTGATGGTGGAACTGTAACCCACAACATTCATTGAAATTTGCTCTCTAACTACTTATTAAATCGTACTTTGATAGTTATCACTGTTCTGTATATATGTTAAATTTTACACTTAAAAGTGTATTAAAAATAAAAACAATAACAGCAACAAAGAGAGAAAGAAAGAGAAAAACATTTTCAGTTTTTCTGGCAACTCTGGGCCTCCTCTTCCCTCATGGTGGCATTCAGTTAGACCTGGTAGAAAGTGTCCTCTTACGTTAATAGTCTTCTTACTTTGACTGGGGAGTGCCCGCTCTCTTATTAATTTATGTGCACTTATACTCTGCCAGGTTCTTTCATTTCCCTCTCTGCCTGGCCACTTTGGGTATTTGGGTTTGATCTCTTGGCCTCTGTCATGGATGCTGTAAGGGTTTCATCTAAGCATTAAGTGTGTAATTTGTAAAACGGTCACCATGTTTGTGGTGACAATGAATCACGAAAGGATGGGGAGATTCTCTACAGCTGACTAAACTTGCCAGCTCATTCTTATAGTTTAAAAGACATATTTCAGCCTCCATATTTTTCCATTTTCCATTAAGAAGTCTGCTTTTATTAAAATATTGCTACAAATAATTAACTAAGTATTGAATACTACTTTTGTTTCATTGTCTTAAAAAGCAATAAACTCAGAAAATATATTAAAGAATGTGGAAACCACAAATCTTAAAATGTTATTAAAATTCTACTTTGTGTTTGTTTCCCACCATCTCTCTAAAATTGATTTAGTGGAGGCAAACATCCTGTTAATGATGAAAATATTCAAGGCCCATTTTTCTTTTTGCCCATGCTTAGGAAATGGACATCTATAAATAACTAACTTTGCAAAGAGTATATCAATTTAAAAAGACTTTAAAAACATGAGCTATAAAGGACTGCATTAGCATTGATAATAATGTATTGATCAAAAGACACAGTAACAAGAGTGAAAAGAAAACCACAAAATGGGAGAAGATACTTGACATGTATATCACTGAAAAAAAAAAAAAAAAAAAGACTCACGTCTAGAATATAAAGAAAAAGTTATAAATCAGTAAGAATAATAAAAACTACTCCCCAAAAATGGCAGACGTAAATAGACACTTCATATTTGCACAAGAATTAGAAGTACAAGTTTGTTCACAGCAGCTTCTTTTAAAATAGGCAAAAATTATTGACAGCTCAAATATTCAACAATTGCAAAATAAATAAGGAAATCATAGTTTACTCATTTAATTGAAATGTATAAGCAATGACAATGAACATGCTAAAATTATAATCAAAATGAAAAATCTCAAAATATAACAGCAAGCAAAACACAAAAAGTACCTACAAGGTGTTGCCATTTATATAAAATTAAAAATAGTCAAATGTAAACTATATTATATTCAGCTGTTCACATTGATAATAAATCTCTAAAGAAAAGCTAGGCGTTATTACCAGGATTTGCTTAAGAATTATCCATTATGTGTATGTTGTGTTTGAAGCTGTATGTACCCCAGAAAGACATGTTCTTAAATCTAATCCATTCCTGAGGGTGTGGACCCATTGTAAGTAGGATCTTTTGATGAGGTTACTTCAGTTAAGGTGTGACCCACCTCATTCAGGATGGGTCTTAATCCTATTACTGGAGTCCTTTATAAATGGAAGTAAAACAAAGAGAGAAAGCCAGGGGAAGCAAGAAGCTGAAACAGAACCCCAAACAGAAAAAAGAGACCAGGAGATGTTGGCATGTGCTTTGCCATGACTAAGGGGAGCCAAGGATCACTGGCAGCCAGACTTTGGGAAGAAATCATCACTTGATGATGCCTTGATTTGGACATTTTCATGGCCTCAAACCTTAAGCTAATAAATTTCCCTTGTTTAATCAACCCATTTCATGGTATTTGCTTGGAGCAGCTTAGAAAACTAAAACAATATGGTTTTTGGTCTGTTACCTTTTAATTGTAACAAAAGTTGGAAGGAAATTAATAAAATGAAGATTCTGAAATTAAGACACTTAAAATTGAAACAGGAATCTATTAAAAGGAAAATATGCAGCCTTCCTTTGGTAGAGATGATAAGACTCTTCAAGTTCTTACGAGTGATTTAATACTTAACAAAGGCTGAATTTTTTAATCAGAAAGTCTTAAAAAAAATATCAAGAAAATTATCAGTCTTCTCTAAGGTTTTAGTGGGAAAACATGAGTGAAGCTACAGAGTGGGAAATAAAAATGCCATATTTAAGTGATAGCAAAGAAAACAGCTTATCTGCTGGGGGAGCAATGGGGAATTAGAGTGGATGGATTCAGGTCATCCATGAAACTCGAAAGTTTTTCTAGGATAAATAGATCCATTTTTTAAATCTAATAATCACTGTCCTTCAAAGCAATTCAACAAATTATAAGTATTGTGGTAGCCACTTCCCAAGATGGCTTCCAGTGGTCCTTACCTCCACGTATTCACATCTGTGGTTCTCTTCCTACACTGACTCAGGGCTGATCAATAGAATGTGATCAATAGAATATGGTAGAAGTGATGTGTTACTTCCAAGGCTAGGTAGTAAAAGGCATTAAGGCTTTCACTTTGGTTTCTTAGATTGTTCTTTCTGGAGAAAGACAGGCACCATGTTGTAAGAGGACAATCAAGCAGCCTTGCAGAAATAACCACATGGAGAAAAATGGAGGCTTTCCACCAACAATCAGCACCAAATTTCCAGCAGTGTGAATGAGCCACCTTGTAAATGGAGTCTGAGCTGCATCAAGCTGTCAGCTGATTGCTGCCCCATCTGACTGCACTCTCCTGGGAGAGCCCGAGCCAAAAAAGCTTAGCAAAGCTCCTCACAAATACCTGCCCTAAAGAACCAGTGAGAGATGAGTGATTAATTGTTGCTTTAAAGCATATGTTTAAGAATAGTGTTACATAGTAATAAATATTTAAAACTTGTAATGGATTCAATTTTTGACATAAATTTGATTATCATTCATATAACACAAAATAGAAGGTTTCCTTGTATCAGGAAATTTTCCTATACCGAAAGGTAACTTCTTTTCTTTCATGCTATGTCCTGAGTAAATATTCAGTTAGTACTGGCTGAATTTATTTAATTGACCCAATGTTTAGTTGCTCCTCTGAGCCAAAAACATCTGTAGGATTAAATGTCTCCTCTATTGAGTTCTTGATGTTCAGAGTTTCAATTTATCATTGAAGAACTGGTGCACATCAAACTACAATGATGCTTTATCACCTCTTTTGTAATACTCTAATAATAATAATAGCAATACATATATTAGCAATACATTTATAAGCAATACGGTTTATATTATGTTACTCCAACATAGATAACCTAAAAGATATGCACTAATCATAGAAGGCATCATTTTATTTTGGTGGCAGATTCATTTTACTAATGAATTTTGCTTCTGATTATAATTTTCATTTCTTGATGTACCTTCATGAGAGTTACCTTGTTCATGACATGAACTGCATTTGTCCATTTATCTTTCTCTGAATATTAGGAAAATAATCACTGACTGTTGTCATCTAATGAAACATCAGAAATTTTAGGTTGAAATTGTCTTCACTTTCATTTGGAAATTAAGATGGGGAGGCAAATGATATAGAAACTTAAATTTGGAAAGATTTAAATTTTGTGTCAGATATTATTTCTTTAGATTAAACAGTAAGCATTCCAACACCTTTTCCTTCTCCTTATGGAAACCAATTTTTGCTTTTACTTGCATTAGGTCCTCATTGACAACTTTTCTCCTACTTGCTTAAAATGCAGAGATCCGAAGTCGAATTCATGTTGTAATAAGAAACTAACCACTATTGAGAAAAATAGCAAGTTACTCCTTAATTCCTATATAGAGTTATCTCATCTCTACAGTCCATTCACAAGTAAGATTTTAAAATAAAATATCAAAACTATGATTCATTTCCTGCTTGGAATTTCCTTTGGCTTTATGCCTTTTCCTGATACATTTATTCATATATTCTTTTATTAAATTTGCATATTTTTATTTTGTCCCTTTGTTTTTCACATTATATTTATCCCTGTAAATGGGCATTAATTTCTCTAATTATTGTTAGATTCTCAACTTTCTTATTATCCAAGATATTAAAGATTCAGTTCAACTTACTATCCCTTAAAAAATTGATATGAATTATTATTTTTTTAATGTAAAGGCCAGAATCCTTTGACATGCTGTTCTAAGTTTTTTCCTAGATCAACTCTATGATTTACTGCTTATAGTTTGGTCTAGTTTGTTGATGGAAATGTCAAATGAGACAAAATTAGAAGTGTTGCTTAAGACTAAATAGGTTATTCCAGGCCCTAGGGCTCCATTTATATATATATATATATATATATATTTCCTCCACATAAATATTTGACATATTAGATAGTTATTAATCACCTACTCAGACCTTACTTTCTATCTATATTATCAGTCCCTAAAATAATGTTCTCTGATCATTCAAAATGAAAAGGCTTAGGTTAGCTTTGGGTTCATTGATTTAGGTTTCTAAAAGAAGTGGGAATCCTGCATGTTAGTTGGAGAAAAAAAGAATAAGGAGAAAAAAAATAGACTCGGGGCCAAACTTGTGCCACATGGAGAACTATAATTCAGTGTATGACAACAAACAGTATGACTGATTTGGTGGCCTTCAAAAGCTTTCACCTACAGTAGTATTTCCAGTATGTATAATGTGCTATAATTGGTGGTACTTGAGATAATTCAGGCATAAATGGCCATGGAATTAAAAAACATTGACTCAAATCTTATATACTCCTGGTTATCTAAGGAAGAAAGTGGATGTTTAGAGTTCTTATGTCTTTACCATGCCCTAAACACTAACTTTTCAACACAAGGAGAGCAGGACCCAAGCCTAGAAACATCACAGTCAATGGTTTCTGCCCAGAATACAACAGCTTTTTTACCTACTGTTTTTTTTTCATATGGTAAACCTTTATGGTAATGGCCAGTTATTGTATTTTCCTTTATGTAAGTATTAAAATATTACTTTTTTAAAAACAAATTTAATTTTAAAAAGTTAGTTGATTTAAAGAAAAACAGTAAGGAAGTAATAGTAGATAGGTTACAGAATATGAAAAAGAAAATCATAAGGGTGTTAAAGGAAAAAATGGAACTAAGGACACACCTTCCTGGAGATTAAACCTTAGGAGACTGCTGCAGCAAAAACTGGCATTTCCTTTTGCCAGCTGTTTTATTTTGACTAGGAGGCTACTAAAATGGGGAAGAGTTTTGAGGATACTTTGAGTATTGGTAAATGGGTATTCTGAACTTAGCAAATATATTTTACTTCAATCTTTATCATTTAAGAGAATATGAAGAGTAATGCTTCCAGATGTTACATAAATCTCACTAGAAATAAGAAAATGCCAAGATCATAGGAAATGCTCCATGTATTATTCCAAGCTTTTAAAGTGACCCTGTAACAGAAAAACAAATCATAAGGCCAAATTTATCCAGCATTCAACAACTATCGATGTCATAAAAAGGCATAAATATGTTACAAATAGTACTTGAGTATAAGGAATAATGATTCACAAATTTAAACCCATACATTTTGTTTTTGTCTGCATTTTCAACAGTAAATCATATGGTGAATATGACTTCAACCCACATTTTTACTCTTCTATTTTAATAGAATAATTACAAGATTTGGAAGATTCTGGCTATTTGGAAAACTCTAAAATATTTAGCATTCAATAAACATTTATTAAAGGCCTTTTGTCAAATGTTGCAATAGTATCTGAAGAGACACAGATAAATGTTAATGCTTGAACATGGATTGCTCTTGCATTTTTCACAACATGAATCTAACCTAATAAAAATGTTTATACAGAGCACTCTATTTCTTAGGCCTTCTGGATAAAAGAAATTAATTATATATTGATGAGAATGTGAGAGTATATCTATTGGTTTTCTCTTATTCACGTCTCTGCTATTCTGTCAGGAAAATAAATTTAATTGTTCTGTCATGAATCAGTCTACAAAACTAGAAAAAAAACAGTTTATAAATGTCAACTCTGATCTAATGCTAGCCCTTTTACTTAGAAAGTACTTTATTAAACCAGTGATATCTCAGAATTAAGTAATTATTGCTGCTTCACTGAAGTACTTATTCTATAGCTACAAAACTACTTGTTCTGATTATGTATCCTGCCATATTTGTAAGGCAGATTATTTATAGCCAACACCATCTGGAATAATTTGCCATAGAACAAATTTGTGATCATCTTCTTGTCAGCAAATATATAACAGTGACTCAGCAGATTTGATTCTGAATCTAGTAAACAGCATTTTTTGAAGTCAGAAAATTATTTTATATAGCTCAGATGTCATCTGGGTAGTTTCACCCTTCTATATATAAATATGTTCAGATTGAAGACTTATTCTGCATTCTGGGAAATAGCCTAATGCCCCAAATTTCTGTGAAAACTTTGTGGCAGAAGGAGGATTAAGTTATCATGTTCACCTCTTTTTCCAACTTCCAGCATTCATCAAATCTTGCACTCCATTTGGTTTCTTGTGACATTTCTTGTGCATTGGCAACAATCAAAATGTAGTTCCCCTTTTTTTCTCATGCATACCCAGAAAATTCACTAAACTATAAAGTCTTGGTGTGTACTTGCAGACTTTGTGTGTAGTAGCAACTTTCCTGAAGGATAGGGAGTTTGCATCACAGCAATGCAAGCTCATGGTAAGTTTTAGATAGTTCTCATCTTAAAAGTCCTTTGGGCACTCCACTATTTTTCTTTGCCTCTTCTCTCTTCTCTTCCCCCATATCTCTGTTCCTGTGTTTCCATTTTCTTGGGCAGAGCAATTCAGTTCTCTCCAGCCCCTTTTCTTATACACAGCTGTGGATATCCTCCTGAATATACAAAATTGCCTGACTGTTTTATAGATAAGCCCTGTTTCCTCCCTAGTTCTTGTTTTGACATTTGGGAAGGTATTTGGAGGACGGTTCACTCTTCTGGTTAACATTAAGCAATATCATGCAATGGAGTACTACTTTTTGAAAATGAGGCAAGTTTGAATTGAGTGATAAGCAAAAGAATACGGGTTACTTCTTGGCTTCCTTCTCTTTAAGTATGGATTTCTTGATTTCTCACAGTATCAGAAGAACAGATACTTCCTAATCAGGTTTTGACAGCATATGTGGAAAGTGTCTCTTGCGTCCCATTAAACAGGAAAATCTGTTGCAATGTTCAGTGTAGATTTTCTTTTTCCAAGGGCTGCATTCTACAATATGCAGAGTTATTTTAAAATAATTAATCCACCACAAGTGCCTCCTTTGAAAATAATCTGGAAAATATAACATGTAAAAGCTAATCTGTAAAATCAGAAGGCAGACAACCATGACTTCTTCTGTGTTCTAAGGTAAGTGTGTTGTGGGCTTCTGCTGAGCACACAGTACAGAGCAGTTTTGTCCGTCTCTGATGTGGAGAGACTATGGAGAAACAGATTCAGAGAAAGAAAAGATAAACTTTCTGTGCTAAGACTTAGAATTTATATATACTCGAAACAAAAAGGGCTGGAAATCCCCTGTTCTGCAAGGTATTTAGTTATTTGTTTTTAATTGAAAAGTGTGAACCCTCAGTATTTGAGGAATGTCCCTGGTAATTTGCATGGAATGTATCAGACATTTCAAATTCTGGCTT
The DNA here is from genome assembly GCF_015220235.1 of Choloepus didactylus. Classification (NCBI taxonomy): domain Eukaryota; kingdom Metazoa; phylum Chordata; class Mammalia; order Pilosa; family Megalonychidae; genus Choloepus; species Choloepus didactylus. The sequence goes on along the minus strand of NC_051309.1, from coordinate 109,500,415 downwards.
AGTCCTGTGATGCCATATGAAGCCTTCAGTTTACTATTATTGATACACTAATGAAAGATTCACAGTGAAGTGGTCCCCAGATTTTTGGAGGATGACTATCTCATTAACATGGAAGAAATTGAGAATATGTCCAGTAAGAAAAGAATTGCTCCCACTGGCTGACAAAACAGAAATAAAACACTAGTAAATATTTAGCAATTTTGAAAAATTTGTATTTTACTTTTCACAATATCATCTACCTCTATTTAAAGATAGTAGCATATATGTGTGAATCATTTTTAATAACTACAGAATATTTTATGTAAATATGGATTCAAAAATCCCTGGTAGAAACTCTACAGATACCGATAGTCCAATGACCGTAGAACAGCAACAATCAATATACGGCAGATGGAATTGCAACATATAAAACTTCTTTCTTCCACTGCATGAAATCATCTTCCAGGTTTTCTCTCTTGTGTCCTGAAATCTTTCTTTCTTCTATTATAATTACAATTTCTGAGAAGTGGTATGAGGATATTAGAAAAAGAAAATAATAAAAATAATTTATAAAATCTGGCAAAAGAGTTGGCAAAGTCAGGACAAAATTGGGAGATTCAGGTTGTGATTTATGGAGCAGCTCAGATTTGTCTTAGAAAGATATTATTGATGTGAGCCTACTGACCAGGTTGGAGACATCCCCGTAACTAATTAATCAAGTATTTACAATATTAGCAAGAAAGGTAAGTTTACCTCATCTAAATCATACTTCATCTTATTGAGTTGATAATCAGGACAAATTCAAGCGTAACCCAGATGTCTGCTGAACTGCTCACTTTTTTTTTTTCTCATTTTTATTAAGATTGTTCAGATACCATACAATTATCCAAAGATCCAAAGTGTACAATCACTTGCCCCTGGGTACCCTCATACAGCTGTGCATCCATCACACTTAATTTTTGTTCAATTTTTAGAAACTTTTCATTACTCCAGACAAGAAATAAAGTGAAAGATGAAAAAAGAAAAAAAGAAAAGGAAACTCTAATCCTCCCTTATCCCTAACCAACCCCCCTCAATTGTTGACTCGTAGTATTGGTATAGTACATTTGTTACTGTTTATGAAAAAATGTTGAAATACTACTAACTGTAGTATATAGTTTGTAATAGGTATATAGTTCCTCTCTATATGCCCCTCTATTATTACCTTCTAATTGTATTGTCATACATTTGTTCTGGTTCATGGAAGCGATTTCTAGTATTTGTACAGTTGATCATGGACATTGCCCACCATAGGATTCAGTTTTATACATTCCCATCTTTTGACCTCCAACTTTCCTTCTGGTGACATGTATGACTCTGAGCTTCCCCTTTCCACCTCATTCACGCACCATTCGGCGCTGTTAATTATTCTCACATCTTGCTACCAACACCCCTGTTCATTTCCAAACATTTAAGTTCATCCTAATTGAACATTCTGCTCATACTAAGCAACCACTCCCTATTCTTAAGCCTCGTCCTATATCTTGGTACCTTATATTTCATGTCTATGAGTTTACATATTATAATTAGTTCCTATCTGTGAGACCCTGCAATAATTGTCCTTATGTGTCTGGTTTATTTCACTCAGTATATTGCCCTCGAGGTTTTGTCATCAACTCATTTTTTTTTTAATTTGGTTTTGTTCGCTCACCATACATTCCATCCCAAGTGAAGGACAGCTTTGCTGGATATAGGATTCTTGGTTGGCGGTTTTTCTTTTTCAGTATCTTAAATATATCACACCACTTCCTTCTTGCCTCCATGGTTTCTGTTGAGAGATCTGCACATAGTCTTATTAAGCTTCCTTTGTATGTAATGGATCACTTTTCTCTTACTGCTTTCAGGATTCTCTCTTTGTCTTTGACATTTGATAATCTGATTATTAAGTGTCTTGGCGTAGGCCTATTCATGTCTCTTTTGTTTGGAATACGCTGCGCTTCTTGTATCTGTAATTTTATGCCTTTCATAAGACATGGGAAATTTTCATTAAGTATTTCCTCTATTATTGCTTCTGCCCCCTTTCCCTTCTCTTCTCCTTCTGGGACACCAATGATATATACATTATTGTACTTTGTTTCATCCTTGAGTTCCCGGAGACGTTGCTCATATTTTTTCATTCTTTTCTCCATCTGCTCCTTTGCGTGTAGGCTTTCAGGTGTTTTGTTCTCCAGTTCCTGAGTGTTTTCTTCTGCCTCTTGAGATCTGCTGTTGTATGTTTCCATTGTGTCTTTCATCTCTTGTGTTGTGCCTTTCATTTCCATAGATTCTACTAGTTGTTTTTTTGAACCTTTGATTTCTGCCTTACGTATGCCCAGTGTTTTCTTTACAGCCTCTATCTCTTTTGCAATATCTTCTCTAAACTTTTTGAATTGATTTAACATTAGTTGTTTAAATTCCTGTATCTCAGTTGAAGTGTACGTTTGTTCCTTTGACTGGGCCATAAGTTTGTTTTTCTTAGTGTGGGTTGTAATTTTCTGTTGTCTAGGCATGGTTTCCTTGGTTATCCAAATCAGGTTTTCCCAGACCAGAACAGGCTCAGGTCCCAGAGGGAAGAAATATTCAGTATCTGGTTTCCCTGAGGGTGTGTCTTAGAAAATTGCTCCACCCTTTGATGCCTCAGGTCACTGTGCTTTTCTGCCCAGCAGGTGATGCCTGTTAGCCTGTAATTCTTGACTGGTGTGAGGAGGTACGGCCGTGTTCCCCCAGGCTCTGGGGTCTGGTTCTGAATGGAAAGGACCCCACCCCTTTCCTCCTAGAGAAGACAGACCCCCCAGGTGGAGGTCATTAGCATTTCAATGGTCTCACTCTCTGCTTGTGCTGTCTCCACCCTTCCCCAAGTCACAGCCCTGGAAACTGAAAATGACTGGGGCTTTCTCCACTGAGCCGAAAAAGAAACAGATTGTCCCCTTCAGACCCAGTCCAAGGCGATCCTCCAGCTCTCCAAGGTCAGTCTTCACCCAAAGCCTCTGTCTGTTTTTTGGGGGTGCGTACCTGTAGTGAGCCATTCACACTCGCTACTTAAAACCCCAGTTGGAGCTCAGCTGAGCTATATTTGCTTGCTGGGAGAGAGCTTCTCTCTGGCACCACGAGGCTTTGCAGCTCAGGCTATAGGGGAGAGGGCCTCGCAACTTTGATCCGCAGGTTTTACTTACAGATTTTATGTTGTGTTCTCGGGCATTCCTCCCAATTCAGGTTGGTGTGTGATGAGCGGATGGTCTCGTTTGTCCCCCCGCAGTTATTCTGGATTATTTACTAGTTGTTTCTGGTTTTTTGTAGTTGTTCCAGGGGGACTACTTAGCTTCCACTCCTCTCTATGCCGCCATCTTGCCCCACCTCTCGAACTGCTCACTTTTTATATTTATTAATCTTTGGATCTTCACAAAACCCCTATAAGGGAGCTTTCTATAAGGTTGAAAATGGATGCTAGAGATAAAGCAGTTTGCCTAGCATCTCACAGATGGTAGGTAGTGAGCCTGGACTCAAACTTGGCAATCTGACCCAAAGCCTTACTGTTTCCCATGCCCTACACTAAACTGCCCCCTTGCTTTATCCCTTAGTAATAGGTTATTTTTTCGATTATTTAGTATCAACTATTCCATTCACAGAGGAGACTGGATATATAGGTTAAAAAGTAATTTTGCAGGCAAATGACAAAGAAGGCAAGGTAATTCTTTTCTGTGATCAGGGTAGAGTAATAGATGATTTTGCTGTAAAGGTGACAACACTTTAATATCACTATTCCTTTATTCAACACCAAGAAAGAAAAAATCATTCTTTGAAATATTGTTTTAAGTCCAGAAAAGTCCCAACCAAAGTGAATAGAACACTGAAAGAGTCAGGACTAAGAAATCTCTTCATAAGTTCTCTGTGGGCCATCAACATTGCAACAAAATTAATTGCCCTAATTTTTAAATTTAGTAAAATTGTTTCACATAATGTTCTAATGATGGATGAGGTAAGATAAAACCTTGAGCTGAGACATTTTGTTTTGTTTTGTTTTGTTTTTAATAACCCCTGAAAGATGGGATGGTTGGTTAACTGAAAACAGGGGTGGTATTACTGACCATCAATGTTTTTCACTTTTGACACTTTACGTACCTTAATTAGTCACATTTATTTTCACAACTATTAGTAATAGTGTAAGAAAAAAGTGAACTCTAAAGCCATTAGAATACTAAAGTAATAGCATAGCAATATTGCTCCACAAACAACATGACATTCTACTTCTACGATTCTAGCCAATGTAGAGGGAAAAAACATGGAAGGGGGATTAAAACACCTGAGTTTGACTCCACATTTTGACAAGTTGCAATCAGTTACCATGGCCTCAGTTTCTTCAACTATAACATGGAGATAATATCAGTGTCTCTTTAGCTGTTTCAAAAACTTGTCAGAATCAAATGATGTAGGAGAAAATAATTATTGTTACATGTGCTTGCTTTCTTGGGAGGTCTATCATCTAAAGTTTTCTGTCCTTCAAATAACTCTTTTTAGGGCAGGAAAAGATTACCTTTGAGATCTCAGAAGCTATAAATAACCCTTATGGCCTTCATTTTTACCCCTTTAAAACTAAAAATACAGTCTTTCAGCCAATATAAATTAAAGAGCATTTTAAGTCAACTGGAGAATTTTTCAAGTTTAGACAAGAGTAGATGATACGACAAGGGGGACATCTCAAACTTGGCCAAATAACATTTTCCCAGATTCAAATGCAATTCTGTAGACTAAATTTGGAGGCTCCATTATCAATTATTAAATACACACACAAAGACCTAAATTAGTGAAAGGGAGTTAGCTAGCATTTTAGATATGGGTTCTCTGCATTCACATACTAATTAATTTACTTAAAGAAAATATTCACTCTATTACAATATTCCAGGCCAAAGCATTCTAAATGGTTGTTTCTATTCTTTTCTCTTAACTTTTCTCAAATATGGAATAGACCAACACATTGAAGGGAAATATTTAGTCCAAGAATCACTATCAGTCTACAAATGGATGTAGCTGTTTTGTCCCTTACAATACAGAATTTCCCTTTGGGTCCAGATTTCTTCCAGGTAACATGTTAATAACTCTGTAAGGCCATTGTGTATAACTGCTAAAGTACAAGCCTCTTAAAATTTATAAGTGCAACTTTTATTTTATTATTTGACATAACATACTTATTTTAATCTTAGAGGTAAAATGAGCTTATAGTTGAAGAGACATTGTTCAATGGTCACTTCTTATAGATAAACTGATACTTATATAAGGTTACATATTTAGCTGTCAGTTTTCCCTCCACCTCCCATCCTGTTGTATCATCTGAGAAAGTTACTATTCTAAACTAATGTGATCCGGTGGTAAAAAGTGTCTAGTGGGACTTTCCATGTTTCTGAAGAAATTCCTAGTAGAACTTATAGTTTAGAATGCAAGATTTCAAGTGGCTACATTCTAAGCTCAGAGGAAAACTAGACAGTGTCCAGAGAGAGAGAACTGGACTGCTCTCTCCCTCACAATTGACTCCCTTACATACAGCCCAGAGAAGCGAAAGAGAAGCACTGTTCCCTCAAGGATGGGAAAGCCCTCAAGCTGATTCCCTCCAGGGAGCCAGGAGAGGGGCCCAACAGACCTTCTTGTGAAGTTTGCGGGTGCCTACAAGAAAGGGCTGAGCCTAAGGTCTTTCTTCCTGGCGAAGTGCTTTTTGAGACTCAGAACAACAGCTCCTCTCCAGTGTCAGAGCAAAGCAAAGTGCAGTGGAAAGAATGTTGGAATGGTGGAGAACTCAGGAGTCTGGCTGGTTTGTCTGTTTCTCCTGCCATGATCACCCCTATAAATATTAAATATAATCTTTGCATTTCTAAAACGTGAGTTGAAACACCTCACTCAAACTTGGTACAATATAAAAAAATGCTCCTTATAATAAAGTCTGCAATCTAAAAATAACTCATCATTAGAGAATATGATTTTTTTTTAATCTCAAGTCTGTGAAAGAGAAGCAACTGCATCGCCCCGTAATTTCAAACCTGGGTGAGTGGGGGCCATTGGCCTTGTACACCTCCATGCATTTGTCAGCACAAAACACCTCTTATTCTTAGGTCCATCTGTGCAGATATTGTTGTTTTCTGTTTGAAACAACTCACCAGTGTAATGCCGCCTTCGCGATCTCCCCTGAGGGGCCATGTGGCTGAGAAACCTGTCCAAACTCGCAGCGTGCCAGGCTTGATGCTTCCTTCCCACCTCACCAACGGCTGCCAACCCGAGGCATCCCTCTCTCAAGAGCAACTTTCTCCCGCTTATCTCAAGATTTTCTTCTCTGTGAGAGATGAGGTTTTCCTGTTACTTATACTCCATGTTCATTCCACAGAGGAAATTTAAGTCTTCTCAAAACTTTTGGGCCTCCTGTAGTATTTTTCTTAGTCTTAACTGAAAAAATTATTTTAAGTTGAAAATCCTTTGTATAAGATTTGCCACTAACTCAGATGCTTCATTGTAAAAATGGCATTTTCCAGTTTTCTTCTCCCAAGGGATTTTGCTTCTAAGCATCTAGCATCAATGTCCTCTTTCTGGCTTCATCTTTGAGACCTCTGTTTCATTTGACTACTGTCTTTTATTTCAATATCCTTTCTTCTTTTTCTTCTATGAAACAATTTTTTGCTCTCCTTGTTGTTCTTAATTATCTGATTACTCATGAAATCTTTTCCTCCAAGAAATTTGCTCTGACTATCCCAAACACATTAGAAAAATCACCTAACTGTAATTTCAGTTAACATTTGTGTAGAACCAGCTATGTATAGTGCTAATTATATAGCACCATTTTTATGTGGTGCCTCAGCATATTCTTGTAGTTATTCAATGTATTTTTTTGCTTAAGTATTGAAATCAACTCTAAGTTCCTCTAGGAGAAATATATATTTTTTATTTTGCTTGGCACCTATTGAAATAGGAGCTTAATAAATACTTATCAAAATAGATGCTTAATAAGTATTTATTGAGATAAATAATTCTGTGGCTAGTGAGTTACTTATAAATTTCCTATATGATATCCTGAAGTTTTAGAGTCAATGCAAGTAGAAGAAATCACAAAGACTACATCATCTCATAATAAGAATTTTTTTATTTTAAATGAAAAGAAAATTAACTGTATTTAATTTGCTTATCAGTGCACCAAAGTGACCTTTGCTGTGTCAAAAGAGAAGGATTACCACTGGTGTAAAAATGTGTTACTGTGAATTTGGTAACCAAAAGAAGTGGTTGCCATGACTTTCATGAAGTTTCTGTTTTGATGGGAATATGGAAAGTGGAACTATATTTAACTTTGTATTTCTTTTTTTTAACATGTGAGAGAAAATTGAAGTTATCAACTTAAACTTTATTGATGACCATTTACAAAGTATAGGTTGTTAATCAGTTAAACACCAAGAATTATAATGCTAGCAATTATTATCAAATTCCTATGAAAAGGGACCAATCCACCATTTATAATACCATGATTTATGTATTGCAATCAAATGTAAACTTAGGAAGTGGATCTACTTTCATTGTAAACTATGTCTTCTAAGGGGAACAGCACCCACAAAACCATAACTGAACAGTTGATGATTACTTTATTTCAAGATAAAATCTGTTTAAAATTCATCAGGCAAAAAGCCTGAGGGGATGGGATGGAGCAGGACAGCATTGCATGATGCTAGGAATCAGTGAAAATAAATTTATTTTAAATTCAATACAATAGTTAATTGATCCAGGTTATGAAATTATTACCTAGTAATAGTACCTTGAGAATTTGTAAGACCATTTAGTAATTATCATTTTGTATGTAATTATATAGCTCTAAAAAGATCAGTCTTCCTTTTTCTTAAAGACTTTAAACCTTTCTTCTAAAATTTTGTTTTTAATGGTATCACATGTACATATATTTATACAAATACGTATTTTTATAGGACATAATTAAATGTTTATTTTTTAAGGAAAAAATGAGACCATTTTTCTGTTTCCTCATCCTAGCTATATGAACCAGTTTGAATGTATTATGTCCCCCAAAACACCATTATCTTTGATGCAGTCTTGTGTAAGCAGATGTATTAGTGTTGATTAGATTGTAATTCTTTAAGTGTTTCCATGGAGATGTGACTGACTCACCCAACTGTAGGTGATAACCCTGATTAGATAATTTCCATGGAGGTGTGGCTCCACACATTCAGCATGGGCCTTGATTAGTTTACTGGAGCACTGTATAAGGTCAGACAGAAGGAACGAGCTTGCTACAGCCAGGAGAGACACTTTGAACAACGCACAGGGCTGTGGCCTACAGAGATACTTTGGGGATGGCCTTTGAAAGCGGACTTTAGCTCTGGAGAAGCTAAGAGAGGAAAAAAAACCCAAGAGCAACTAAGAGTGACATTTTTGAAGCACTGCAGCCTAGAAAGGAACATCCTGGGAGAAAGCCATTTTGAAAGCAGCAGTCTGGAGCAGATGCCAGCCACGTGCCTTCCCAGCTAATAGAGATCTTCCAGACACCATTGGCCATCCTGCAGTGAAGGTACCCAACTGCTGACGCCTTAGTTTGGACACTTTATGGCCTTAAGACTATAACTTTGTAACCAAACAAACCCCCTTTCATAAAAGCTGATCCATTTCTGGTGTTTTGCATCCTGGAAGCATTAGCCAATTAGAAAAAATCATCTGTATATCTGGTCACTCCCCCCCATCATATCAACTCCTGTCAGAGTCAGGCAGCAAGGTGGAACTGGGGTGCGCAGTTTGGCATAGAGCCACCTTCCTATGGAGAGATGTGTGATATTAATGGGTGTAACCTCTGGAGTCAAGACTGACCGAATTAAAATTCCAACTGTATCCCTTTACAGGGCAAAATGTGGGCAACTATTTACTCTATTTGAGCCTCAGTATCCTCATCTGTGAAATGTCAAACATAAGAGTATGGACCATTAGCATCTTTGTGGGGATTAAATGAGATAATACACAGAAAGTGCTCACATTGCCCCTGGCATATGGTGGCACCAATACTTTTTGGAGTTGCTCTCAGCAGTTCCATAAAGAGGGTTTGCTGCTGTTGAAAAATCAGGACTGAAAATGGAGAAGATGTCAAATAGTGATAAAGGATTAAGGTTTTACCCAGGGAAATCAGGGATCAGGTGAGGTAAGAAAGTAAAACCTTACAGTACATCTCCATCTTACCACACCAGTGTTTAGAAAATCTGCCTACTTTTAGATTGCATTAAGAAATTTTATGAGCATGAACTCATTAATCTCATATTATTTTAAGAGGGTGGAAGGCCACTGGTAAACATAAAAATGGGGTTTTGCAGTTTTGTTCAACTGGTGTCTTCTCATTCTCTCCCTCACCTATTCTTTATTTTTCTATCTTCTTCCCTACAGTGGAAATTTCTGTTTGTTCACTTTCCATGACTCTCCACTGAGTCACTGATAGTGGCCAAAGTCCTTGGCTTGGCATTCATGGTCCTCTGCAATCTGCCCCACCATGTTTTCATAACATGCTGCAATTCAGTTAAATAGGACTGTCTGAAGTCCTCCTAAACATTTATGACATACTCACTACAGAACTTTCTTCCTGCCCTTTCCTTTCCCTGGCAAAGCACCCTACCAAACCAACTCTCTGACGAAGGATTCCTTACATGAGCAGAAGTGGTCTTTCTGCCTTATAAACTCTTTCCGAATTTATTGTTTATCCTGTAGCTTTCAAATTTTTAACTGAAATCACAGTAAGAAATAACTTCTCATTGTCATACATTCCATGCAGATTCACACATACACACACACACACACACACACATGCAAACAACACCGTTTAAAAAAGCTCCATGGAACAACTGTTACCCTTACTACTTGCCATATTTTCTCTTCTCTTTCATTTGGCCAAAGTTCTAAATGCAAATCCACTACATAGATGTTGCGACCCTTTCATTGTATCACAACCCACAATTTGAAAAACAGTACTCTATTTGACCTGTGCAGAATACCTTATATTATTTCTTATGTGTAGGTGTTATTTTCCATACTGGATTGAAAGTTACTCAATGGCATACTATGTGGGAAATCATAGTCACTTACTGAAACTGTTCATATAAGTAGTTGCCCAATAAGTATCTGTGGAAGAAAAAAAACAGGAAGGAAAGAAGGAAGAAAGGAAGGGAGGGAGGAAGGGAGGACAAGAGATCAGGAAGAGGGAAAATCTCTCTGGAGAGGTTGATTATGTTCAGAAATCAAGATTTTTACCATTTAGAAATTGAACAGATAGGGATGAATCAAGTTATTTACAGTCAAAAGGTGATCTGCTTCTTTGAATAACTTCTTCAACCCCAATTTAAACTTAGAAATTAGTGTTACTTTATGGATTGTAGGAATAAAATAAATGACAACAACAAAAGAACTAACAGAGAAAAGATGACCTCATACATGCAGTGTTCCTGCTCCCTGCTGAATATTAGGGGAAAGAGTGAGACCGAGGGTGTGAAGTGTCCCTCCAGAGGTGAAAAGAGCTTTCGACTTGATTTCAGTAAAGCCTGTGAAAATGCTGTTCTGTCATTTCCGTATGTGCTGAATACACTAAGCAATTTCTTTGTACTGTGTTGATAAACAAAGTCAGCATTGAGTGCTAACACTTCCAAGTACCTCAAGGCTATTAGATCAAACAGCAAACACATTCTATCTCACATCTAAGATAATGCTTTAAACTGGCATGCAAGATTATTGGAGATAAAATGTGTTTCTGATTCCAAAAGGAAAATTTTTTATGTAATTTAAATTTGAAAAGTCATACCAGTGACAGAGTTACTGTAAGAGTACACACAGTTTGACTGGGATTTGTCCATACCCTTCACTATTATGCTTATATAGATGTGTGTGTGTATGTGTGTGTGTGTGTGTGTGTGTGTATGTATGAGGGCCAAATGTGGATTTGTGGATTCTGTATTTGCAAATTTGCCTACATTAAAAATTTTGTTTGTAAGCTTAAAATCAATACTCAGGGCAGTTCTGTAGTCATTCACCAACAACACAGAGGCGAAAATTTCGAATCATCCAATATGCACATTCCCAGCTGAGGTCAAAGAAGGCGATGCTCTGTCTTCTTGCTTCAATTCTCATACTGTCAACAAGTGTCCTTGTGGCAGTGTATTTACTGCCACATTTTTTCACTTACGTGATGTTTTTGGAGATCTTGCTGTTAAAAATGGCCCCCAAGCATAGTGCTAAAATGCTGTCTAGTGCTCCGAAGTGCAGGAAGTCTACGAGATGACTTCCAGAGAAAATGTGTGTGTTAGATAAACTTTTTCAGACATGCATTATAGGCTATTGATTTTAAGTTCAATCTTAATTAATCAAGTGTATATACTAAATAAGGTGTCTTTAAACAAAAACCCACAAAGAACCAGGTTACGTATTAATTGCTTGGTGAAAATGTTGTGACCTCTCAGAGGTTTGCAAAAACCTCTTCCTGTATTTCCCTTGGGAGCAATGGTTCAGTATTTGCTGAATTATTCAGTGTTTGTGGCAATTTTATAAAACATAATTACCTCAAATAACAAAAATTAACTATTTACTATACAAAGTAACAATAAAAACACTTATGTGTTCAAATTTTTTAATTGTACCATCCATAGTTACGAATACTTTTCCCAAGTTATTTGTAATTATTTGCTATCTTTATTTTTGCTCTTCAGTGTAACAGTGAGTGTAGAGAGGAGACCAACAAAATGTAGGATTAAAAAGATTATATAAATGCTAATAAATTAAAATAATATTATATGAAGCAAATCTTTCCATAAAGCAAGTCCTACATACTTTAGTTTGAAAAAATTAATAATAAAGTGATGATTTTGCCAACTCTGTCATGTATTTCAATGAAAATTTTAAGAATTATTCTTAAAAAGAAATATGTAATGTGCTCCTTGTTAATATATTGCCTTCATTTATGTGCCTTTGTCCAAATACTGTTACAGTTTAGAGAAATAAACAATTTGAAATTTGACAATGCAGATTTTCATCACCAGAAAAACAAACATGTTGCAATTATTGAATTTCCTTAAAATTCATCATCTTTCTTTAGAACTTATCTTTATATTATATATATACATGTGTACATATGTATATTTCTTTATATCAAGAAGAGATATATTAATACTGATACTTCTTTACTTAATAAATTTAACCTGCTATGAAAATATTTAGTAAAATACCCACTGCCCACAGAGAGCACATTTAATTATTTCATCTGGCATGGTTAGTTTAGTTGATTTAAACATTTTGCTATTTCAGTTTACATGTTTATTCCTCTTTGTTTTTGTCAGATATTATATAGTTTCAAAGACACAGAATACTCTAACCAGCCATCTTGAAAATTCTTGACTTTGGTAAAATGCAGACAGAGTTAGTGAATGAATGCTGAACCCAAGGATAAATTCATTACAATTAGAAAAAAATATTCCAAATCCATACCCTAATAACTGGGTTAGCAACAGTATACACCCACCTGCACACATATATTAACAAATGTGGAGTACTTTGTTTAAATGGCTGTAGTTGACCTAATAAAACCTCAAAAGTACTGCAATCTTGACTTTAAACTAGTCTATCACTTGGCAAAATAAATTTTAATACACTACTTTAACACACTTTACTTTTTCAGATGTTATATCTGTACCTACTACTGTATTATCATCAAGCATTTCTGCAACACAAGCTGTATCAACATCAAGCATAACACAATCAACAGAACTTGTTACACAATCAACCACGGGAACATCTCCTAAAGGTAGGATTAACTTTTAGTCAAATTTACTTTAACTTTAACAAATAAAATTAGTAGCACCTACATAACTGAATCACGGGAAAATAATTTGAAATGTTATATCTGATTGCTGTGAAGTTCTCTGCTATGCCACTATTTTGAAATGAATTCATGTGTTAGTTTGGGTTGAACATAGAACCCTAAAATCTTCATGGGTCATATTCCTTTGGACCACTTCCTGTTTGAGAAATGACCTTATTTAAATGTGGCATGTAAAAAACTTATTTTTGGAGAAGGAAAAAATTATCATTTCCTAATATATAAAAATATCTTTCTAAGCTTTCCATTCTCCACTTAAGCAGCACATCCACAGGAGAAAATAACATTCATTTTACTGATTGTGTTCTGCTTATAGTAGAGTTTGTGGATTTCAGTAGCAATGTCATCATTATTGTCACTGGACTGCACGGCAATAACTGTATCATGTTTTATGGCTCTAAGTGTTAAATGGGATTACCTTTACCAGGCATGAAAATTAAAATGAGCCATTAAGACCATTCAATTTAAAACACAAGAGGTTATCAATCCAATGCCCACTACGTTGCCCATCCTGCAACACACATAAAATGAGGCATGCATGCAGGTCCAAGAATCAAGAGAGGAGAAAAACAGCATTGTTGGTTGAATGCCTATGAGCAGAAACTCCAAATAAAATGCTAATGTCACAGAAGAACCTGAAGATCGTATACCTTGATAAAAGGAAATCTGATATGCCCACTGCTGGTTTCCAGGTCTCTCTATGCCTTTCTTAACTTTCATTCCAAAACCAAGGTCAAACACATGCAGAGACTGATGCAGGCTAATTCATTGGGCTTGAATGGAGTGGTGATTCTCAGAGAAAAAAAGAAAAAAGTGAGTCATATTTATAGTCAAGTTTTCCTGAAATGTTTGATACTCAGATGAAACCAAATCAGTTCTCCTAGAATTTCTCTATTAAGCCAGGAGAAAGCATTACACAATGAGGGCAGGGCAGGGGCTTTTTTTAATTCCAAGAACATTCTGCAACCTGTTATTTCTAGCCACAAATGGCACAATCAGAAATCCAGGAACTGCGAGGCATCCAGCCAACTGCCAATTCCTGCACTTTGTTTTTGTTTGGTTGGTTGGATTTTGCTTTTCTTCTTCTTTTAATTGTCTCGGTTTTGTGCTCCCAGGGTTCAAGCAGAGGCATCCTATACCTTTTACAGTATCTAACTACTTGCTTGTCTCTCTGTGAGCTATTAGCTGAGTCTTTGATATAAAGTAGGCTCTAATTTGGTAAAAAGCATATGTATTTTTTTTACAAATAACACCCCTCCCTCTCTCTCTCAAAAAAAGCATCATTACAGAGAAGTTACATGCAGATCCAAAGGTTTAAAGTTTCATAATTTGTATGTTATCTACTTGGGAACTCATACCTTCCCAATGGATAGATTCCTAGACCTTCCAGCAATGTTTTATGGTGAATAACACCATCCTTACAATAGCACAAACCCTAACCTCTGTGTTAAGCAATGGTGAAGGGGCAGAAACAGGTTCAATGAGCGAGCTCAGACAGAATTGCAATTTGTCTTATCAGGATTGTATGAACCTTGCTAACTTGAAAGGGAAACTCTTCATATTTGCAGCTGCCAGGTATGAGTGGGGAAATTTTCTAGCACCTGTTGGTGGCTCCTGTGGTAGGAAACCAAAGCACTTTTCTTTGAAACAATTGCATAACCCACTTGAGATTATTCTCATACACTCACATGTTCCTCTTAAGTCCTTTCTTTAGACATTTTTACTGCTTTATATTACCCAATTAATAAAAATTATACTTTGGTTTAATTTGTAGTCTTCAAGTTTCTCCATCTCTAGATGAGATTTAAATTATTCACATTCAATTGTAAAAACTGTAATAGACCAGAGCAGATTTTCCATTTCATTAATTTTTTCTTATTGCAAAAATATTCAGATATACCTCAAAGTAGAGATAACAATCTAATCTCCATTAGCACATCTCCTAATATCAGAAGCTATGGAAGTTTTGCTACATTTTCTTCATTTTATTTTCCTTTCTTCTTCCTTCCTCCTTTCCTTTCTTTTCTCTCCTTTTCCTTTTTTGTTTTTCTCTCTTCTTCTCTGATTGCTGACACACTTTGATAGGAATCTAGACTTCATGGCATTTTACCTTTACATTCTAAATATGTATCTCAAAACTATGGACAATTTACTACACAGCTACTCTGTCATTATTGGGCCTCCAAAATAATAACAGCTTAGTATCAGCTAATATTCATTTCTAGGAACTGAAAGGTTAAAATCTATTAAATATGAATATAGCAATAGGAATGGGATTATGAGAAGGAAATAAGTCAATTCTGAGGACTCTGAGATCAGCAGAGAAAGTGGTGGCAGAGAGTAGATGGATAAGGATAAGCAGACACTGATGTCCACAATCTGCTCTGATCTAGTAAGAGAAAAAGGAAAGTTGGGTGTGGTGGTAGGGCTAGGTGGAGCCTCAGGCAGCTGACTATGTATACTGTTTCTAGGAAAAAGGTAGAATAATACAGAAGAAGACTATATATGGCATGACTCACCTGGGCCATATGCAGTGAGTATTGCCTGTACTCTTAAAGGCAATATAATTAAACACTGATAATGAAGACAATAGTAAATTTGCCTTGAATTCTTGTATTATAAACACCATGGTCAGCATATTTGGCTTCCTAATCTCAGGCTGGTGAGTGGTTTAAATTTGGGGAAGTTTTATGCATTGTACCATCTTCCAAAATAATGATTTGTAGGTTGCACAATACTACTACGAAAGTTATGTCTATAGTGATGTGGTTCCTTATTCCCCCTTCCTCCTGAATGGCAGGGTCCAGTTGGCCACGAAAGAAGTATTTACACCACCTCTTCCTCCAAGTATATGTGATGTGGAGGGGTTTCTTTAATTTCACTTTAATGCTCCTCATTCAAGTTTTCTTTGTATAAAGATCAAAAGACACTTGGTTTATTGGTGCTTATGTCTACCTAAGACACATAAATTTTCTTTTCCTGCCAATGGCAAAAATGCTTTCATCATAAAAGTGAAAAATGTGCACCAGAGTTGGGAAGTCTTCTTTCAATGATGTAGTCACTGAGGCAGCAGTGACTGTTAGAGCTTTGCCTGGAGCAAGATTTGCTTTCAGAGGCATACTCAATTAGAAAGATGGGCCTTGACCTCTTCCTTGATGTGGATCAAATGTGCTTTCATTTTGTGCAAATGCCAAGTGGCCAGAGCTAAGATCAACATTTGGCCAACACTGAATATCACTATCATAAATGAACTTCTAAAATACAAAAATAAATTTGAATTTTTTAAAAGTATAATTATTTTCTACTTGATTTTAAAACATCTAATAGTCAAATATCTTTTTAATGAATTGAATTGTAGTGCAGGAACAAGTTTCTCAGCATGTTTTGATACTGAATATAGACATTCAATTCCAGCTGAGGTCAGTAGGGGGAAGCCAGAGATTTTTGGCCATCTCTCCCACACAGAGTGCCAGATATGATGGTGTTTAAGTTGCATTTCCTTTCTGTAGAAACCAGCTAGGATAAAGCTATAAAGAATAGATTTTTTTTAAAACATTCTTGTAAATTTGCTTATTTGATTAGCACAAGAAGAATGGGTTTGGGTAGCTCATGTTGGGTAGCTCATTTTTCTTATTCTTTTCTCAACTGTCTTGATAGCCCCTGTTAAGTTTGAATTGAAGATGAATTACTTGAGATATCTTGCATGTGAATTTTTCAGTTTTCCTTTTCATAGAATTTTGAAAATTCTATGGTAAAGTTTATATTTTGCTTTTAATTTATCTTCACAAGATGTGAAATGTTTACAAATAAACCTTTCCCTTGAAAGACTTATGGCCTAAATGGATGTAAACACAGTTCTCTAAAGTTATTTTGGATAATACTATGAATTCTGGTTCACTAAACAATTTTATAGAGATTAGAATTATTATAAATTGATTTAAATTTTATAAGCATTTATTGACTCAAAATGCTATAACACACTTAAAGGGATCTAACTAATATATTCTCTTAATATTCATATTAATTTCAGTCTATTTCTCTAATTAATTGAAAGTTACTCACCATTGTTTTGTGCATAAAATTAATAGCAATCACAGTCGTAATTAGTTAGTGCAACATTTTATTTTTATAGTAATAGATACACATTTATATTTCAGAATTTTAACATATTCAGCACATAAGGAGAACCTCACTATGTTATACATGGAATGCTTACCTAAATTTGAATGTGAATATTCATGCAGTAATAATACTTCTAAAATATATTGTGCCCTATTCATGTTATAGACATTGTCACACTGAATAGATATGATGACAATCAACATGATCACAAAGTCATTGTTCACAAACAAGTTCATGAGCAGCAGAAATGTACAGCCATTTAGCTATTTAGTTTTCCAAACACAAGGCTGAACCTGAAGCCAAATAGAAGACATGGGCTAAATTCTGAGGCTGAACATCCAGTACATCTCTTCCCTTTATTAAACATGAGGACAGGGGAGGTATGGAAGAAAGGGTCCAGGGCTTTGGAAACTCAAAGCCTGCACACATTTGATGACATCGCTACTTATGTCCATTATTACCATTTTAGGTGTTCTAATTATTTCCTATAGTTGATCTTTATATTTTAAATTTTCAAGCAATATATGGGTCATATGACAGTTAAAGATAATAGGCAAGCAAATTTTAAAGTTCAATTCAGCCTGCTGTTGGTACCAAGAACCTCAAGAGTAATGACAAAGTGAAAACAAAGGCACCACGTCTGGCTGGAGGAGAACATGCCATTTATACCATTAGATTTTTACCTTACTTTGTTGGTTGGCACTGTGGGAGAATGCCATGCTAACTCTCAAACCTAGATTTTAAGAGTAACATTTCTTTTGTTGGCTTATTCTTTTAAAGTATAGCCACATATGGGGCTAAAACTCTAATAAACAGTGAGAACTAAGGAGTAATCTGTAACAACAACAATAAAAGCCTTCACTGCCAACTTGGAAGTTGTATCAGGGTTCTCTAGAGAAACAGAATCAAGATAGAGATGATAGGGATGATAGAGAAAGAGGTAGAGATACAGAGGTAGAGATAGAGATAAGGTGATAGATAGATGATAGATAGATGATAGATAGATAGATAGATAGATAGATAGATAGATAGATAGATAGATTTATTTTAAGGAATTGGCTTACACGATTGTGGGGATTGCGGGGACTAGCAAATGGGAAATCTGTAGAGCAGATTGGCATGCTGAAAACTCCGCAGGAGTTGATGTTGTAGTCTTAGGGCAGAATTTCCTCTTCTTTGGGAAATCTCAGTTTTTACTCTTAAGGCCTTCAACTGATTGAATGAGGCCCACCCACATTACTGAGGGTAATCTCCTTTACTTAAAGTTAATCACATCTACGAATACCTTCCAGCAACATCTAGACTAGTAGTTAACCAAACAACTGGTCACCATAGCCTTCCCAAGTTGACACATAAAATTTACTATTGAAGAAGTATTGGCCCTCATTGATCATCCACAGATCTTATCTTCTTCTTGTGATTCCTGAGTATCATCTGATGTACAGTTCCAGCCACCCTACACTTTAAAACTTCTCCCTGGACTAGGGTTTTGTAGCATATATAAGCTTTGCAGAGCCCAATAGTTCCCTTCCCAAATACAGCATGTACATATAAAAGAACCAAGATTTTATATATATCACATAGTAAATATGGGACCTGTTCCCTAATCACAAAAGGACATTCTAAAGTGTTTTAAGAGAGAAGATAAGGCTGACTGTTACAGCCAATGGGTATTCAGCTGATAAATTGTATTTATCACTTAAGGCAGACCTTTGTCTCATTTTTGATCCCCATATCCTGAGTACCACTTTATTTGAAACAGCATTTACTATATACATACTATATGTCAGGAATTATTCTTTGTACTACTCAGATTGAAAACATGAGTAAGACATGTCCACAGGAGCCTGGGCACGGGCCTGACACAGAACAGGAACTCAATGACTGTTTCATGAATAAATAGTCATTTCAAGAATTTGCAAATCTTTTTAGTATTTATGTTTATTTGTAAGTTTCATTGCCATAATTAAATAAAATGAAATTTAATACTGAATAGCAGGTATATTACTTATATATCCTAGTGACCAATTCATTTTTCCCACACGGAAAATAAAATGGTTTAAAATCATTAGAGTTCTACAATATTTTTTTTCTTATTTAGAAGTGCCCAGTTAAAAATCTGCAGTGAAAATTTACTTTTTGGATGTGTCATATAAACATATATTTTTTTTTCTGTATTGAGCCACCTAATCATTAAATAGTTATATTGTTCTCTTTGGACAAAAGGAGCTGGAAAAATGGAAAATTTAAAGATTGATAAAGACGTAGTACCACTGCAGAGGGACTCCAATCCACTTCTAGATTTGACTTACTTTTATTTATTTATTGACAGATGTGATGAGATCATGATTAATAATGTCTTGTATCTTATCAAACTAGGAACAACCACAAGTGAATTCTCAGAAACACCTTTGTTGACAACAATTTCTTCATTAACTACAACAGGTAAAGGTGAAGGTGAGTAATCATTCATTTTGTCATTTCATTTTTGAGATATAATATTATAATAATTTTTATGTTGATACTTTTAAAGTGAAAAATCCAATTGTTTTTAGTATGTTTATAAGATTGTGCAAGCATCACCACTGCCTAATTCCAAAAGTTCTCATTGTGTTAAAAAGAAATCCTATATCCATTAGCCATTAATGGAATCCTGTATTACATTGCCTCTTTTCCCCAGCTCCTGATAACCAATTCTTCTACTTTCTGTCTTTATAGATTTGTCTATTCTGGATATTTCATATAAATGGAATCACACAATGTGTGGCCTTTTGTGCCTGGTTTACTTCACTTATCATAATGTTTTCAAGGTCATCCTTGTTGTAGCATGTATCAGTATTCCATTCCTGTTTATGGCTGACTAATATTCCATTGTATCAGTATATCATATATTTCATTTATCCATTCATCAGTTGATGGACATTTGTGTTATTTCCATTTTGTGCACAAGTATTTGTGTGAACATGTCTTTTCATTGGTCTTGGGTATATACTTAGGAATGGATTGCTGAGTCATATGGTAACTCTGTGTTGAACTTTTTGAAGAACTGCCAAACTATTTTCCAAAGCAGCTCCACTGTTTTACATTTCTATCATCAGTGTATGAGGGTTCTAATTGCTCCACCTCCTTGTTAACACTTGTTATTGTCTGTTTTATTATTATTATTATTATTATTATTATTATTATTATTATAGCCCTTCTAGTGGGCATGAAGTGGTACCACATTGTGGTTTTGGTTGCATTTTGCTAATTACTAATGAGGTTGAGCATCTTTATATGTGCTCCTTTGCCATTTTTTACCTACTTTTGAGTAATAGCTATTCAAATTCTTTGCTTATTTTTTTAAATAGGTTGTTTGTCTTTTTTATTTTTAAGTTGTGAGATTCATTATATGTTCTGGACATTAGACCCTCACCAGATACATGTTTTTGCAAGTATTTTTCCCATGCTGTGGGTTGCCTTCTTACTTTCTTGATGATAGCCTTTGAAACACAAAAGTTTTTAATTTTGATGGAGTCCGATTTATATTCTTTTCTTTTGTCACTCATGCTTTAGGTGTCATATCTAAGAAAACATTGCCCAATCTAAGGTTATGAAGATTTACACCTTTGCTTTCTTCTAAGAGTTTTATAGTTTTAGCTTTTACATTCAAGTTCTTTATTTTTGGATATGCTGTGAGGTAGGTGTTCCCAATTCATTCTTTTGCTTGTAAATATCCAGCTGTCCCAGCACCATTTGTTGAAAAACCATTCTTTTCTCTTCAAATACTCTTGGCACCCTTGTAGAAAATCATTAGATCATAGACATATTAATTTATTTCAGGACTCTCAGTTCTATTCCATTGACCTATATATGTCAATTCTTAGCCAGTACTACACAATTTTAATTGCTGTAGCTTTGCAATATGTTTTGAAATCAGGAAGTATGTGTTCACAAACTCCTTTCTTCTTTTTCAAGATTGTTTTTAACTATTTTGGCTCCCTTATAGTTTTACATGAATTTTAAAATAGACTTATCAATTTCTGTAAAAACCCAAGCAGGATTTTGATGATTGTGTTGACTTTGAGATCAATTTGAAGAACATTGCCATCTTAACAATGTTAAGCCTTCCAATCCATGAACATGGATGTCTTCCTACTTACTTAAGTTTTCTTTACTTTCTTTCAATGATGTTTTAGTTTTCAGTTAAGACTGGCACTTCTTCTGTTAAATATATTCATTAGTATTTTATTCTTTTTTATTCTACTGTAAATTGTGTTATTTTCTTAATTTCATTTTTGGATTGTTCATTCCAACTATGTAGAAATATAATTGACTTTCATACATTGGTCTTGTTCCCTGCAACATTGCAGAATTCATTTATTGTTTTTAAGTATTTTTTCAAATTTTGTGGACCCCATAGGATTTTCTATGTATGGAAGCACATCATATGAAAATAGAGATAGTTTTACTTCTTCCTTTTCAATCTGGATGCCTTTTATTTAATTTTCTTTCCTAACTGCACTGGCTAGAACCTCCAGAGCAAATCTGAATAGAAGTGGCAAGAGTGGAATCCTTATCTTGTTCCTGATTATGGGGGAAAACTTTCATTCAATCACCATTTTGAGGTTAGCTATGGGTTTTTCATAGGTGCCCTAATCATATTGAACAAGTTCCCTTCTATTCTTAGTTTTTTTGTTGTTGTTGTTGTTTTAGTTTTCTTTTACTCATGAATAAGTGTTGGATTTTGTCAAATGCTTTTGGAGCATCAAATGAGATGATCAGGTTTGTGGGTTTTCCTCCCTCCATTCTATTAACGTGGTGTATTACATTGATTGATTTCAATATGTTGAACCACATCTTGCATTCCTGGGATAAATCCCATTTGTTTATGGTGTATAATCTTTTTTAAATATTGTTAGATTTGGTTTGCTATTATTTTGCTGAGGATTTTGTATCTATATTCATGAAGGATATTAGTTGGTAGTTTTCTTTTCTTATGATGTCATAATTTAGTTTCGTATCAATGTAACACTGGCCTTGAAGAATGAGTTGGTAACTGTTCCCTCCTCTTCTATTTTTGTTGTTGTTGTTGTTGTTGCTGCTGTTGTTTGATAATTTGAAAAGAATTGGTGTTAATGCCTCAAATGTGTTTTAGAATTTACTAATGAAGACATCTAGTGCCAGGTTTTTCTTTGTGGAAGTATTTTGATTACTAACTCAGTATCTTTATTGGTTAATAAGCCTATTCAGATTTTATGTTTCTTCTTAAGTCAGTTTTGGTAGTTTGTGTCTCTCAGGAATTTTTCCGTTTCATCTATTTTTTTAAATAATATTTTTTATTGTAGAATATAACAAGTATACATAGAAATGATAACTTTCCAAGTGAAATTTAACAAGTAGTTGGAGAACAAATTTCAAAAATATTATAGGTTACAGTTCCACAGTTTCAGTTATTTCCTTATTGTGAAATATAACACATATACAAAAAAGGTAGTATCTTTCAAAGTATGTTTTGACAAGTAGTTATATAGGAAATTTCCAAAATTGTTATGAGTTACAGTACCATAGTTTCAGTTATTTCCTTACTGTGAGATATAACATATATACAAAAAGGTGACAGTTTTCAAGTTACAATTTAGCAAGTTGCTATAGAACAAATTTCAAATGGTTACAGTTTTCACCATTTCAATTCTTCCTTCTAGCTGTTATAATACCCCAGCAACTAAGAAAAAGAAAATTACATCAAGATACAGTATTCATAATCCTTTGTTAAATTCCATCTTGTCTGTTGCTACCCCTTCCTCAAGTTTAAACACTTTCCTGATCTTCAGCGATGTCTAGGCAGTGACCACCCTAACTTGTTCATGTTGGAAAGAGGTGTCAACCTTATGAGAGATGGGACACATCAGGTTGAAGTTCTTAAAGAGGCTATTGCCTCTGGGTTTTGGGACTTAGCTGGCATAGGATTTCTCTGGAGGATTTAAACTTCTGAAGAATAAACTTAGTGAGTGAAACCTTTATGGAGTCTCAGATAGGGATCTGGGTATTCTTTAAGATTTGGTGTGTGAATAAATCTTAATTAGAAAAAAAGAAGTAGTCCCAAAAACTATTTCATCTATTTTATCTAATTTATTGGCATATACTTGTTCATAGCACTCCATTATATCATTCTTATTTCCATAAAGTCAGTAGCAATGTTGTCTTTTGAATTCATGATTTTAGTAATTTGCATCTACTCTTATTTTCTCTTGGTCCATTTAACTAAAGATTTGTTGATTTTATTGATCTTTTAAAAGAACCAACATTTTCTGTATCGTTTTTCTCTCTTTCATTGGTGGGTCTGTACTCTTGGCCTGAGGAAACATCCTCTGTCCAGACCTCTGCTTCCATGTTTCTTCCCTTGAAAGGATTCTTCCTTCAATATTTATCTTCTCTGTCCCTTTTGTTCAGGCTGGCAGTGGTTCCATTCACACAAATTATGCAAAAACATGGTGGCCTTATATGTAGTTCACAGGGATCCAAACCATCAGAAAATAGAGCCTTCCATAGATCTTTCCTGCAAAATTGCATTTCCAATCCTGAGTTCCCCTGAAATGACTGACTGGTTCAATTAAACCCTCATATGGGACAATAGTCTCTGGGGACTTACTTTCTGGAAGCTCAGAATTTTCCAGACCATTAATTTCAGGTTTATTTGTGTCTAGGAGTTTAGTTCTCAGCTTACACCTTTCCTCTCACATTATATATAAACTGCAAGAAGAAACCAGGCTGCACTTTCCATGCTTAGCTTCAAAATCTCCTCAGCTAAATATCCAAGTTCATTGCTTTCAAGTTCTGCCTTCCATCTAATATCAGGACTCAAGTTATCTGCCACTTTACAACAAGGATAAACTTTACTAGTTTCCCATAATACATTCATCATTTGATGGAAATATGGAAAATGGGACTATATTTAACTTTGTATTTCTTTTTTTAACATGAGAGAAAATTGAAGTTATCAACTTAAACTTTATTGATGACATTCATCATTTTCTTCTAGAGCCTGGTCAGAAGTACCTTTAGCATCCATGTTTCCATCAACAGTCCCTTCAAATAAATCTAAGCATTTTCTATTAAGCACCTCACAATTCTTTCAACCTCTACCATTACCCAATTGTACAGCTATTTCCACATTTTTGGTATTTGTAATAGCCATACTCCGCTGGCCTGGTCCCATAATCTGTTTTATTTTCTTATGCTGCGCAACAAATACCATGAAATGGGTCAGGTTAAACAATGGAAATTTATTCACTTATGGTTTGAGGCTGGGGAAAAGTCCAAATCAAGGCATCATCAAGGTGATGCTTTCTTCCTGAAGACTGTGGTGTTCTGGGGCCAGCTGCTGGAGATCCTTGGTCCTTAGCTGTCACAGGGCAAGGCACATGGTGGGGTCTCCTGGTCTCTCCCTTCTTTTCTGGGTGTTGCTGATGTTCAGCTTCTGGCTTGTCCCGCTATGCTGTTTGAATTTCATTCTGCTTTTAAAGGTCTCCGGTAATAGGATTGAAACCTATCCTGATTGGTCTGGGTCACACCTTAACTGAAGTAGCCGTATCAAAAGGTCCAACTTACAGTGGGTCCACACCAACAGGAATGAATTAGATTTAAGAACATGTTTTTCTGAGATACATACAGCCTCAAACAACCACAAAAATTAAAAAGCAAGAAATATTATGGAGATTATTACAAAATATATTGTAAAAGCTCTAGACTCATCAGGCAGAGCATAGTAACCATGGCTTGCAAGTGCTTTGCAATTTTTTCAGAGTATTATTTCTACAATAGTGAATTTGGCTCTCATTTTAAGGGATACAGTATCATTATTTAAAGATTATCTAAAATTATTATTTAAAGATGTAAAAACAGTTTCTGAGAGGTTAAATAAGTTAACTCAAAAAGTATGTGATTTCTAATAACAGTTTAAAATCTGAAAACTTATACTTTGACTTCAAATCCTTTCTTTCCATTTAGCTAATTTATAACTAACTATTTTTAAGTGATTCGGTATTATTATTTTAATCTCAGTTATTATACTTGACTATTACATAGAGAGTATCTCAGGTATTAACAACTTAATAGGATATTTTTTTCCTAACTTCACAAAATGGATACTGAATTATGTAATATTTTGCTTCTCTTTTTTGTTTCTTGTAAATGTCCTTGTTCTTTCATTGCTTTCAGGCTATTTATTTGGTTAGATTGTCAGCCTGCTGTGGTTGGTTCTTTCTTTTGAGTAGCTTCTTTTATCTAAAATTGAAAACACACATCTAGATGTATGTGCATGCATGTGTGCGCATGCAAACACACACACACACACACACACACTGAACTAACTTGTTAGAATTGGGTCTAGAAAAGAGCAAATAAATCCAGATGAAAGCCCACGTGCTTAAGTAGAGGTTGGGCCATTAGCGTATGAACTTCACAACAGATCTTGTGACCTTTACTTGCTCGGACACTCTTAATCTTACCTTTAGAGAGGACAAGCAAGGTTACCATTTTAGGAACCTCACTAATAAGTAAGGCAATTGCTGCTTAATGTTTTCTTTTAATCAGAAGAAACTTTTACACATTAAAATCTTATGAGGAAGTCCAAAATGTCAATATTTCAAAAAATAGAAGTGAAACTGCTCTCATTGGTGGTGGTGGTATATTTTGGGGGTGGACTTCTTACCATTTCTCTCCCCTACCACCAAACACCAAAGGTAGTCCCTGAGGCCTCCCCTTTTATCCTTTAGGGCTCCAAGAATACAGTTAGAAACTACTGAAGTAAGGTATTATTATGTAAAGGCATTATTAGGTTTATTTAAATTCCATTTATAGTAAAGTAAAAAAAAAAATTAAAGTGCATTCTGCAACCCAAAAACAAACAAAGCAAACAAAACCTGACCTAGAAGTGATTCCATTGGTGATTGTTTTGTGAACTATAATTTTCAGAAAGGGAAGCTGGAATGTTCCAGAAGCTTTTAACGTCCCCATAAGCATTATTGCCGATTATTTATGGATAAATGAGAACTTGAGGGTAAATAGGATCAATAGCTATGAGAAAATAAAGAAGTCCCTACCAATGTTTTCTCTGACTCTAAGAAACATTTGTTAAAATAGGTTTTAAGGAAGAGGAAATTCAACATCTACTTGTTAGTGAAATCTCTAAGGAAGAACAAAGAGGCGAAAAAAAGGAATCCCAAATTCCTGGATGCCTCTGAGACTACCAAACTATCCAGCCCATTTGGTTGCTGGAGTATATGGGAATTCCTGGCCTGGCATCAGTCCTAAATTCCTTTTATGAACTTATCTTGGTGAACTGGATTAGATAATGGATAAATCTGGAGACGTCTACAGCCAAGACACGCAGTTAGCCTAGGCCTAAACTGTAGGGAGTCCTTGGTCATTTGCTCTGACTCATTTGCCCTGAGCTTATACCCAGGTATGATTTAGGCTTACAAGGCTGGGAGATTGCTAGACATGCATTTCCCTTGGTGCCTATCTTAACCCACCTTCTAAATGATGCAGAAAAGAGGAAAAATACAGAACTCACATGGAAATAAAACCCTCTCCATTTATTATCTCCCACATTGTCATAGAAATAGAATTTCTCTGAAACACTAACCCATAAAATTATCGAGTCCTACTTCTACCACCTACACTCCACCACCACCACTACTATTTTGTTGTCTTCAGAATCTGTGGATCTGTATTATAGCCTGGTTTCATTATCTGAGTTCCTCTTCACTAGGAGTAGAGTACAATAAGAGAGGAAGTCTTAAGTTCTCTTTACAGATTTACATGTTCAGTTTATACTCCTTCATATTTTTCCCCCTTGCATTTAACAGATAAACCTGCTTACAATGTGGAGTGTTGCTTTTCACCCCTAGAAAGGAGATCAGAATAATCTGAGAAAAGCCTTCAAGAAATGTCATTTCCAGTTTTTGCCAATGCTTTGGTACATTTGCTTTTTGAGGTTAGAGCACTGGTATGGACATTTAAGCCCTTCACAATCTTTGATGAGTGGCTCTTTAATATTACTCTGGAAGTCACTGAAATGAATCAGGACATTACTTTAATTAAATTCATTCAGACTACCCATGTTGTCATAGGAATAGAATTTCTATGACACACTAGCCGTAAAATGATCCCCCAAAATGGAGTTCCTCAGGCAATTGCATTAGAAAATATTACACTGTTTATATACTTCTGATGTTTTACAATGCATAATAACATATGAAAATATCTGTGAAGTCCTAGCATAAAGAAATCCATTTGACTCTTTAAACTCTATGTAGCCCCAAATTAATTTGACTATAGAGACCTCTTTTTCCATATAAAATCAAATAACATATCACAGAACTAGCATTCTATAAGCATATGTTTTGGAAAGTCTAACTTTGTCAAAAACTCACCCACATCCTTATTCTATTTCTCAAGACAAAAAGACTAGGCCAGTTACTTTTTTCTATGTACACCAGATTTAAAAAATACTGTAATTCAAATAATATAATTCCAAAGAATAAAGCTGCTTGATCCCCTTCTCTGAACATCTACCTCATAGAACCTCTCTTTCAAGTCAATCTGTTTTAACCAAACATTAAATTCCTAATATAATTAATGTTCTTATTTATTGCTTAACCCAAGAGATTTAATTGCCCATGAACAAAATGAATCTCACGTTAATAATTCCAAGACAATCATAAAACAGCCACTGTCCTTCATGCACTTATTCTACTTAGTCTTAGCCAATGGTTCTCACTTTAAGTGTAAGTTTAGAGTCAGAGCCCGTTCTCTACATCACAGTCTGGTATCAGTGTGACTCACTCAAGAACCTCTAATGTTAAATCCCCCTTATTCCAATTCAAATATGGATAGACATTCCTTATGTTTTCATGCATCCTAACTTTACCAAAATTCCAAGATTCAAAAAGACATGTTTTAAAAACACAAATTCTAAAACTAAAGCCAGCATTATCTTAATGTTCCAATTCTGTTATAAGTTAGTCTTGCTTAAGCAAAACAATGTTTGTCAAATCCAATACATATATTATTGTTTAGACTTCCAGAGCAATTGGCACCTGAAGACCAAAGCAGATACATATTGTTATCTGGGGAAAACTGGTGGTCAGATAAGAAAAATGAAACAGAGAAAATGCTTTAAATTTGAAGAATAGCTTCAAGATTATTTTCCTTTCCTGGTGTCAGTCGTCCTTGGCAGTAGTCCAAAATCTACTACCTGTGAACCCATAGTGCCATTGGGAAAGTTTCCCAACAAAAATTGATACATATCTGTGATCCCCATGTCTCAATAAATGCCAGTCACCCATGCATACAGCCTTCTCTCTTGATACTAGCCTTTGGGACATTTCTGGACATTCATAAAATCTGAAATTTTCTGAAAATTTCTTACAATGACTGCATTAGTCTCCATATATTTCACTCCATAATGTTTGAGTCCATCATGTCTAATTTAAAATATTTTGATTTACCTTTGAACAATTCAAGATTCCCTCCATTGCCTACTTGATGCTGCAAAATTAACAACATGTGCTAAATCGGATATGAGTTTTAATTCTGCTCTTTTTTCTGTGAAGGATGAAAATGTTCCACAATCATACTAGGAAATTCTCTGGCAAAATTTTTAGCATATATTCCCAGCCATTCCATTATCCTGCTCTTTCCTTTGTATTTGTCCAATCTGACAGCCTCCATATCTTCCTTAGCTGTGTATTCTCTTTTGTACCATCAAGATCACGGAGTATTCTTTCTTTCTCCTGAGGAATTCTTTAGTCCATCAGGTTAGCTTTGTCATGGTTTCCAAATTTAGCTCAACTGAGGAATCCTTCTGCAAATATTTTTGAAGTGGCACTCTTGTTCTGATATTCCCAAGTGTATGTCCTTGTGATTCCAGTAAGAAGCAAAACTTTCACCTCCATGTGTTCCTCCTTCCTCAGAAGCTGAGTTTCTGCTCCTTGGGTGATCTCTTCCACTTTTGTGCCATCATGAACATTAATTTCTGCTTTCCTGCTACAAAAATACCTTTCTCTACTTCCTCAAGCCTTTCCCTGTAACTCTCAACCTACTTCAAGATGCTTCTGAAGTTTGTGCCCATTCATATGTCTTCTTTCTCATGTATATGGTGTACACTGTAGTCTCTATCTGAATTTATTTCACTTTTGTTTGCATACCGACTCCTGAAGCATTTTACCTGAAGACATACTTATCCTACTGTCTCTGGCGTCTTCTTGTAAACTGTTTCTCAAGCATGAATCTCTTAACTGCACTAAGAATTTGCATGACACAGCAGACTCTTGGCACTTCTGGAAGGCACTAGAAATTTAGGCTTTCAGCTTATTCTGTAACAGGAATCTACTAAACTGCTTTCTCTACAAGACACATCTAGCTAACACCAAGTATGCACTAAATAGTATGTCTATCTTTCCTTTACTAATACAAAATTTTCCAGAATAGATTTAAAAAAAACTGGAGTCTGTTAATACTTTTCATTATTTTTATAATATTTGTGCAAATACAGATAGTTTCAAGTCATTTTATTCCAATGTTATCTTCTAAAATATCAGCTTATCCTGTCTTTGTTGTTAATACTTTTCTTAAAAAAAAATGAACTGTCATTTTATTCCAATGTTATTTTTTAAAATCTCAGCTTAGCCTTTCTTTATTGTTAATTTTTTTCCAAAAAAAAAAAATTAACTAAGTTTAATTGAAAGTTTAATCTATTTCCTGTTATCACTTCTCCCCTGGATATCGCATCAATCTAAAAATTCTCTCCTAAACCGTGTGAGAACTATGGTGCCATCTTGAACTACTGCCACTTCCTTACATAGCCCTTCTCAGGGTAGCAGAATGATTAATTTTTGCACTGGAAAGGATTGGATTAAGGTTTTGGCTCTCTTCCATTATAAGTTATCTGTCTGTGAGGAAATTATTTAATATCTCTGAGTCATATATAAAATAAAAATCATAATTATTACTTAATTTGTAGGATTATTATGATGGTCAAATGAGGATAACTATAGCAGGCATGTAGGAGAGTGTAAGTTTCCTCCACTTTCTTTCTTGCAATTAACTGGCCACCAAAAGGCACACATCAAATTGCGGGATTTCTGAAACTTGATCAGAAGTATTTCATCAAGTAAACTTCAAGCTGTAAGTGGATGTTAATATGTATATTAATGATACTATCTAGTGATTGGCTACACCTCTGATGAATGCTTTTCTGTTTGCATAACTAGGATACACAACCAATGCCACTAAGAATGAATTCATCATGACAAATGCAACAGTGACAAATAGCCTGCTTACAAATTCTGTTTCAACTTTAAAAAGTTCCCAACACAAGAGTAAGTATGAGAATTTGTGCTGATGTGTTAAACCAGTGTTTTCGACAGATCTAACCTCAGAATGATTTTCAGCCCACAGCTGCCAAGGAACCATGTCCCACCTATATTCTTTCCTAGTATTTACCAAATGGGACAAACATTTGGCAACCTTGCTTTGTACAGTGATACTCTGTCCCTCCATAGCCACAAATAATCAGAATACTATGGGTGCCAAGGAAAGTCAATTCAAGGCTGGAGAGCAATATGATATCACCTGGCACAAAAAGGTGAACTGAGCCAAAATTTAGACAACTTTGATGCAATTCTTAGAAAGAAACAAATTGCTAAAACTGACTTAAGGAGATAGGAAGTCTGAACAGACCTATAACAAATAAAGAGAACAACTTAAAAATTTGAAACGTTCCCATGAAAAAAATTCCAAGCCAGGTTGGCTTCAGTTATGAACTCTATAAAATATTTTAAAAAGAAATGATAACAATTGTTCCCAAACTCTTTCAGAAAGTGGAGGAGGAGGGCACACTGCACAGGTAATTATCTAAGGCCAGTGTTAATTTGGTGCCAAAATCAGAAAATCGTGTCACAAGAAAAGAGAACTACAGGCCAATATTTGTCATGATTATAGGTGCAGAAATCCTAGAAAAATAATAGCAAACCAAATTCAGTAACATATCAAATGGAATACAAAACATGTATTATACCATATTGGTATAATCAGTAGATGCAGAAAAAGTATTTGTCCAACCCTAATGCCCACTCATGATAAAAACTCTCAATGAACCACGAATATAAGGGAATTTCCTCAACCTGATAAAGGCAAAGATAACCCACAGATTAGCATCATACTTAATAATGAAAGACTAAATTCTTCCTCTTAAGATCTGAAACACAGCAAGGATGTATACTCTTGCCACTTTTATTCAACATTATACCCAGGGAAAGAAAAAGAAAGAAAGAGAGAGGGGGGTTGGAGGGAGAAGGAGAGGGAGGGAGGGAGAGGTGCAGGGAGAAAGGCATTCAGATTTCAAATGAAGAAATAAAATTGTTTTTATTAGCAGGTAATATGATCATCTGTGTAGAAAAACCAAATAATTCACAATAAAACTATTAGAACTAATAAAGGCTACCTTGAATTACAAGATCCAAGACTAATATACAAAAATCAATTATATTTATATAAGCAATAAAAACCCAAAATCAAATTAAAGAAATAATTTGATTCATTTTTAATATGAATTATAAAGCATAAAATAAACTTAACAATAGGAATAAACTTAACAATAGAAGTGCAAGATTTGCACACTGAACTATAAAACATATATGTGAGAAATTAAAGATCTAAATAAATGAAAATGCATTACATGTTCATGTATTGGAAGACTCAGTATTGTTAAGATGGTAATTCCCCCCAATTGATCAATAATTAATCAGTAGAGTTAATACAATCCCTATCAAAATTCCAGCAAGATTTTTTTGTAGAAATTGGTAAACTGATTTTAAACTGTATATGGAAATGGAATCACAATATATATGGAAAAGCCAAAACACTTTTAAAGAAGAACAAAGTTGGAGTATGTTCTGGTTTGAATCTATGTACCCCATAAAAGACTATGTTCTTTAATCCAGTCTTGTAGGGGCAGACCTATTGTGGGTGGGAACTTGTGATTAGGTTGTTTCCATGGAGATGTGACCCACACAATTGTGAGTGGAACCTTTTGATTAGATTATTTCCATGGAGATGTGACCCTGCCCATTCAAGGTGGATCTTAATTAGTTTACCAGAGTCCTTAAGAGAGCTCACAGAGGCAGAAATTCAGCAAAGCCAAGATAAATATTTAGAAATAAAATGCCCGGAGACAAGATGGCGACGTCTATTGAAACTACAACCAGGAGAGAAGCTAAGAGATGAAATCTAGAGTTTGCCCTGGAGAAGCTAAGAAAGGACCCACAGACACTTAAAGAGAAACATCCTGGGAGAAACAAGCGAGGACAAATAAGAGCGGAGAGAGAGAAGCTAAGACAGGAGCCCAGAGATATTTTGGAGAAAGCAATAGACACCAGAAGCTAACCCTGGGAGAGGCCTAGCACACTCCAGCCGAAGTGCCTTCCCATGTGACAGAAGAACCCCAGATGCCATTGGCCTTTCTTCAGAGAAGGTATCTACCTCTTGACGCCTTAATTGGAACATTTTCATAGCCTTAGAACTGTGAATTTGTGAACTAATAAACCCCCATTGTAAAAGCCAATCCATTTCTGGTGTATTGCATTTCTGCAGCTTTCGCAAACTGGAACAGAGGACTTGTACAACCCAATTTCAAAACTTACTCTAAAGTTATAATAATCAAAATGAGGTGGTATTAATATAATGACTGTTCATAGTAGTATTACTCCTAATAGCCAAAAATGGGAAACAATTCGTTTTTTTTTGGTAAACAATATGTGGAATATCCATACAATGGGGTACTATTGAACAATTAAAAGAAACAAAATACATGCTATAACTGGATGAACTCAAAAGCATTATGCTCATGATGTTCTCGTAGACATTGAGGACTGATGGTTTGGTATGCCGAGCCCTCTATCTTGGGGCTTGCCTTACTGAGGCTCATTGCTGCAAAGAAGAGGCTAAACCTGCTTATAACTTTGCCTAAGAGTCTTCCCCTGAGTGCCTCTTTGTTGCTCAGATGTGGCCCTCTCTCTCTCTCTAGCTAAGCCACCTCGGCAGGTGAACTCACTGCCCTCCCTTCTGCATGGGACCTGACTCCCAGAGGTATAAATCTCCCTGGCAATGCAGGTTATGACTCCTGGGGATGAACCTGGACCCAGCATCATGGGATTGAGAACATCTTGACCAAAAGGGGGAAGTGAAATGAAACAAAATAAAATTTCAGTGGCTGAAAGACTTCAAATGGAGTTGAGAGGTGACTCTGCTGGGCATTCTTATGCGCTACATAGATGTCCCTTTCTAGGTTTTGGTGAATTGGAATAGCTTGAAGTAAATACCTGAAGCTAACAAACTCCAACCTAGCGGCCTTGACTCTTGAAGATGATTGTATAACTATGTAGCTTACAAGGGGTGACAGTGTGGTGGTGAAAACCTTGTGAATCACACTCTCTTTACCCAGTATATGGATGGATGAGTAGAAAAATGGGGACAGGGATTAAATGAAGATCGGGGTGGGATGGGGGGGGATGATTCAGGTGTTCTTTTTACTTTTGTTTTTTATTCTTATTTTTATTCTTTATGGTGTAAATAAAATGTTCAAAAATGGATTGGGGTAATGAAGGTACAACTATATGATGGTACTGTGAACAGTTGATAGTACACTAAGGATGACTGTATGGTATGTGAATATATCTCAATAAAACCAAATTAGAAAAAAAATTTTTAAAAAAAGCATTATGCTCGGAGAAAGAGGCCATTCCCGAAGCACAATATATTCTATGACTGCATTTATAAGAAATATCCGAAAAACACATTTTTATAGGAACTGGGGGTGGGAATAGGAATTGACTGCAAAAGGACTTGATGCAAATGTTCTAAAACTGAAATGTGCAGACTGTTGCACAACTGTATAAATTTACTAAAGGTCATTGAGTTGTATATTTAAAATGATGAGTTTAATGATATGTAAATAGCACTTTTATAAAACTTTGCTTTTAAAGAAAAAAGAAAGAAAATGTTGATCTGGGCCAATCAAATTTCTGGGTAATCTGAATTAGAAAACACAAGCAAAAAAAAAAAAAAAATAGTGCTCGGAATTGAAGCTGCAAGGTTTTTTGTTTGTTTGTTTGTTTTTCTTAATTAAATTCAGTTTTATTGAGATATATTCATATACCATACAGTCATCCACGGTGTACAATCAACTGTTCACAGCACCATCATACAGTTATGCATCCATCACCCTAATCTATTTTTTAACATTTTCCTTACACCAGAAAGAATCAGAATCAGAATAAAAAATAAAAGTAAAAAAGAACACCCAAATCATCCCCCCCATCCCACCCTATTTTTCATTTAGTTTTTGTCCCCATTTTTCTACTCATCCATCCATACACTGGATAAAGGGAGTGTGATCCACAAGGTTTTCACAATCACACTGTTACCCCTTGTAAGTTACATTGTTATACAGTTGTCTTCAAGAGTCAAGGCTACTGGGTTGGAGTTTGATAGTTTCAGGTATTTACTTCTAGCTGTTCCAATACATTAAAACCTAAAAAGTGGTATCTATATAATATGTAATAATGTCCACCAGAGTGACCTCTCAACTCCATTTGAAATCTCTCAGCCACTGAAACTTTATTTCTTTTCATTTTGCATCCCCCTTTTGGTTAAGAAGATGTTCTCAATCCCAGGATGCCGGGTCAAGATTCATCCCCGGGAGTCATATCCTGCATTGCCAGGGAGATTTACACCCCTGGGAGTCAGGTCCCACATAGGGGTGAGGGCAGTGAGTTCACCTGCCGAGGTGGCTCAGTTAGAGAGAGAGAGGGCCACATCTGAGCAACAAAGAGGTTCTCAGGGTGAGACTCTTAGGCACAATTATAAGCAGGTTTAGCCTCTCCTTTGCAGTGACAAGCTTCATAAGGGCAAGCCCCAAGATAGAGGGCTCGACACACCAAGCCATCAGTCCTCAATGTTTGTGACAACATCAGCAACAATCCAGATGATGAAGTCTAACACTTCTGTATTTTCCTCCAGCTCCTCAGGGGGGCCCTGCATATATTTTATTCTCTGCCCAATGTGTCAAAGCTGCCAGGTTTTTTAGCAGGTGAGTCTGAGAGATCTGTGGTGGCTCAAGTGCATACCTATGACATAAAGAAGCATATATTATGAGCAAGTAGAGTTGGTAGAAAAGAATGGAGAGTAACTGCAGAAACGGAGCAACTGTGAGCAAGATTAAGTTGTTCATGGGAGACAGAGAGTAGCCACACCTAGAACTCCTCGGATTTCTGAGGGCTTTCCTGTCCCAATCCACATATGCCCTCACCACAAGCACTATCCACATCCTTTCCTCAATGATATGAAGGAATCTGTATTTGTAATAGAAATATCTTGACTAGAAAAGCTAATAATCTATATATAACAGCTTCATCAGAGACTATCCACTATAAATATTGGATGCAGTTTTTGACATACCCATAATCCTTAATAAAAAGTTGCTTTTTATTAGGATCATGACTCATAGTCTCCAAGTCTCTTCTTGGGAGACATCTAAGCTAGAAGGAGGTGGCAAGTGGGAACTTCAAATGTCCAAAGCACACTCTTATCTGCAAACACATCAAGAGCACCCAGTTTTCTTCTCTTTTTATTCTATCATCTTAAGCACAACATAAGGAAGGTTGTCTAGAAGGAGTTTAATTTCACACTATAATGGTAAATTAATAATTCTATTTAATCAGATAGTCAACTTATAGAGGAATTCAAAGAGCAGTATCATCTGTCCTTCATATGGAGAACTTTCCCTTGTGGTATTTTTTTTTTTTTTTTTTGGCTTCTGATAATAGAACCTATTTTGTGGGCGATCTTTGAAAGTAACTTTAGCCAACCAAAACCTCATCCTCCTCATAATATGATTGCCTGTATACAGACAAGAATAAAACTAAACATAAATCTGCAAAATACGTAGCATCTTCTTGAAGATTAAACTCAAGTAATTGTTACTTTGCACCAAATACTGACCCATCTAGTGATTGTTGATGAGGAAATTTCATTCAGTGGCCATGGATTATTAAAATTAGCACTTATACAGAAGTGTGTGGTCGGCCTAAATAACTTAAAACTTAATTTTACTTTGACTCATACAGGAAAATGCCTTCTGCATCTCAGTTCTGGGGACTATTGAATTTATTTAGCTTGTAAATACAGTTTGAAATGGCTTTTCTTTCAAGTAGTTAAAAAATATACCCACAAAGGAAGTACCCTGAAAAGCAAGATAATGAAATAAGAGTATTTACTGCTGCCCTTTGCATTTGTTGTTTGATAACTGTTTCTATACTAAGCCCTTTAGATATTTTTTATGAAACTCATCCCATGCTCCCAGATCTCTCTCTTTTGTCAAAGTGCTTATTGTCCAGCCTGGGATCCACTTGAAATAATGTGTTTGCACACATTTTCATTTGCCAGGTAATCAAATCAGGAACTCTCCCAAATTACTGGTTAGCAAAATGCCACTCCCTCCCAGTTCCACCCCTCACACACATACACACTCAAAATTAGTGGAACCAACACAGACAGGAGAGAGAAAAAACTCAACAATCTACAAGTAGGGTAAGGTTAAATAGCTGAAGAGTAATCTCCCTCTCAAACATATTGGCAAACCTTAGTGAACATCTGATAAGTTATGATAAGTCATTTCAAGATTAGAGCTAGTGCTGGTTCGACTTGGAGTAGAAAATAAGTTAGTGAAGTTTGTTGCTTTACTCCCTAGAAAGGTGGAATGTAGATCAAAAAAGAAGAGGCATGTCCTCAAAACTATATTGATTGATTTTTCTTTCTCTCTAATCTTTTACTATTCTCTCAGAATTGTATTTTTTGTTTTGTTTTGTTTTACCGTTTTATTCTGCCTGTAAAAGTCAAATTCCTAGATTCTTAGGATTTTTAAGCTGGGAAGCAGTCATCATCAATTTGATTCCCTCACTTTATAGTTAAAGAAATGGGGTCCCTTAGAATGAACTAATAGATTAATGTCTTAGTTTGCCAAGGCTGCTATGACAAATATCACACACTAGTTGGCTTAACAATAGGAATTTATTGGCTCACAGTTTGGGAGGCTAGAAGTCCAAAATCAAGAGATCATCAAGGACATGCTTTCTCCAAAATCTGTAGTGTTCTGATGATGGCAATCCTCTGTCACATGGCAATCTGTCTCCTTGGTCTCCCCCTGTGTTTTCTTTGACTACTAGCTTCTACTTGACTGACTGTGTCTGAATTTCTTCTGCCTTATAAGGACTTGAGTCATATAGACTAAGTCCCACCCTTGTTCAGTTTGGCCTCATCTAAATAGGATCTTTGAAAATCCTATTCACAAATAAGTCTACATGTTAACTAATAATATCTTCAAAGGCCCTATTTATGAATGGGTTCACACCAAAGGAATGCAAATTAAGACTTGAACATGTCTTATGGGGGACATGATTCAATCCCCTAAAATTAATTTATTTATTAAAGCTATTTTTGACAGCTACCTGTGTGTCTGGTATTATTCTAGATTCTAGGAAATAGTTGTATGTTAGATAGTGCCATCAGGAATTTACCTTGACGTAGATTAGGCAGATAATAAATAAATTAAAAATTCGTAATTCAGTATCAGGTCATAAGACATGTTACAGATAGATAAAACAGAATAATGAAAGAACAAGTGAGGGTGCAGGTGTCATTTCCCATAGGGTGCTCAGGAAGCCCTCTTTGAAAGAGAGGCATTTGGGAAGAAAATAAATAAAATAAAGGAGTGAAATATTTCTATCAGGGAAGAGGATGCAAAGCAGAGGAAATACAAAGTGTACAGACCCTGCTGTGTGGGTGGGTTTAGGCTGTTTGAGTAACAGACAGGAGGCCCCTGTGGCTGATGTGCAAGGAGGTAGTAGATGCAGCGGAAGTGGGAAGCAGGGGCCAGTCCACAAAGGGGCAAGTAGGCCATGATGAGGAAAGTGAATTTTATTTTAATGGGATACAAAGTGTGATGGAGTCTTGAAGGCAGAGGAATTATATTACCTGATTTACATTTTAAAATATTGTTAGAGCTGTTGTGTGGAGAATAAAATATTGGGAGTATGGTGCAGATTTCTGTCAAAAGTAAAAGCAGAGGAATCCACTGGCAGACTGTCTCCTAAATTGTTAACTGACAGGTTTCAGGTACTCTGTGAGTCCCCCCAAAATTGTGTGTAAATGTGTGTTTATGAGCATAGATGGATTTTTCAGAGAGAGAGGCTCTGTGATGCTCATTGTCCTAAACAAGGTTAAGGACACCTTCTCCCAAAAAGATGTGTTTTTTTCTGCGTTAGGGAAAACCTTCTGGTTAGCTCATAGGACCCTGCTTCTAGGACCCTCCATCAGGACATCAGTCTCATCACCTACCTTCAGCTCTGTTTTATCCTAAGCTCAGTCTTGAGGGTCACCCATTTAGCCTTTTTTTAACTAATTACATCTGACTTAAGTGTTATCAATTCTTTGGCTGTGTAAATGTTTTCTTGAGATGTCATCTTTCTGCTTATAGAATATTTGTTTCTGGTTACCAATATCTGTTTGAAGGAACCAATAAACCTACCCCTAACTTGTGGACCTCAATTCCTTTTCCAATAGAGATAGTACCCTCAGATCTATCTCCTGTAAAGGCTGACAAGAGTAAAATAAAATGACCAGAAAGATTTTAAAGTGGAATATGACCACCTAGAGATTTTACAGTGATTTTTCCAGATAGACCTGTTTTGCATCCTTCTTTCAATTTTTCTTGGAAAAATTGGTTTCTGTCAAGTCATGTATTAATCTGGCCCCAGCAGAACATCTAAGATCAAAGGATAAAAGATAAATACACAAATGAATAAAAGAACCAAGATCAAAACTGAACTTCAGCTGATGTCTAAGTTTTAAGGATGTGATTTACAGATGTGCTTTGTTCATTCTTTCACCAACTATTCACTGGACTCTCTTAGGTACCAGGTATCTAGAATTATTCTCCAGAGTTTCTAAGAATAGACATTTTCATGTTCTCTGGATTTCAGAAATAATCCTCTAAGTGTCTAGTGATACTTTTAGTATTTATGTACTGATAGACATGAAAATGATAGATACACATGTAACAACATGTGATAAAAGCATTTACTAAAAGGTAAAAGTGACTTTCTTTTTAACCTCCATCTATATATCTGAGAGTCTTTCCTCTTTTCAAATTCTTCTAACCTCAAATGAATTCTTCTCATGATCAGAAGGAGGAGAACACATGGGGTAGGTCATCAGGATGACAGATTGGAGGACCTTCCATCTCATCATATTGGGCCACATTTCTACTGATTTCTCACAGTCATTAACTGCTATTAATTTTATGAATCTAAATTCTATATTTTTCAAGGTTTAAGATTAATTGCAGACTTTTATGCTTTTTTACACAGTCAAAATTTAGATATTTGAAATGCAAAGATTACTAAGATGACCGAGGGAAGTGGTTTCTTCTCTTGATCTGCAAGAGACACTAAAGGCAAACATAATCAGATTTTTCCATATTTTAAATTAAACCAATTTCACAGTGATCTTTTTCTCTTGATTATTTAAAATTGTTTGGGTTTTATTTGCTCTAGAACTCACAAAATTATATTTTTTTAAGTTTGTAGAAAACTGAAAATACTCTGCATATTTCTCATTCCCTCCCTTTAAAAAGAAGCCATTATTGCTTAACAGAGAACACATTCTTTTCTTCTGTATTTTTCCACATCATTGTCCATATCTTAATTAATAACAGCATCATTCAATCGATTGTCCAAGGCTGAAACTTAAAAATCAATCCTGAGTCTGCTTCCAGTAATGTTGAATTATATCATTCAAAAACTGTCTCCCTTTGAGAAAGAAATGTTAGATGAAATATATATTTTAAAAAATATGTTTGAAAGTATTGATATTTAACAAGGTAGTGTAGATTATGCAATCAAATTCTTCCAAGAAGTAGGAAATTCATGTATGTGACCTTGGCATTTGAGGCACCTTCTCCTCTTTCATATTCTGCTGATTTCCAAAGAGGCAGATGAGAAGCTGAGAACTGAAAGGAGATTGTAACCTCCTCTCAAGGTTAGAGAGACTTGAAAAAATGGGGTTCACAATTTGTAAAGAAGAAGGTGTTTTGACAAACCTCCCTTCATTATAGTAATCCTAAAGGGCTAAGTAAAGTTGAACCAGAAATATACTGCCCTCACTGAGATTGAAGCTCATTTGTAAAGCATCTCAATTCTTGGTTTCCTGGATTAAAGTGACACAGGATAGCTAGTGAGCCTAAGGCTTCTAGAAACAAGCATAACTCTTATCTAGAAGAAGATAACAGCTTCCCAAACCTTAAATTATTTATACAGTAGTTTTAAATACTGTGCTTAACACTAAATAAAACATTACTAGATAATATGGGGAACAAAACCATTTTATTAAAAACCAAGAGATAAAAGACGATAAAAGAAAAAAAAAAAAAACACAGAAGACCCATATGTTAAATTTATTAGACACTCATAACGTGTACAATCAAATAGAAGAAGAGACTAAAGGTTTCATCCAAAATGTGGAAACCATAGAATGAAGAACACAATGGAAAATCTAGAGCTAAAAATTAAGAAATGGGAGCTTGAGGTAAGATAGTAGAATAGGAAGCTTCAAGACCCAGTTCGTCCTCCAGTGCAGATAGTGAACAGCCAGGAACCGTCTGAAACAACTGCTTGGGTGCTCCAGAGTCCAGAAGAACACTGTACACATCCAAGGAAGTCCCTGGCTGGAAATAAAAGTCCTCTTTCTCAAGATTGGGGCAGGCACTGATCATGGCTTTGATTAGCAAATTCAGAACGCTGGGTCCTGGCCCTGAGGGAAGCTATAGTTTCAACAAATCTAGGACAAAAAGCAGCCAACAGCCTCTGTTTCAACCCTGACTCTGAGAGGGGTGGAAGCAGTGGGGATTTAAAATCACAGTGCTTTCTTAGGTCTACAGGGACAGCTTGCTGAAGGGGGCTCCTCCCCGAGAAAAAAGAAGGGGGCACAGTCCAGCACAGTTTACGACTTTTGATGAGAGAATTCAGGTCACAGACTCATGGCTCTTTGCTAGGGTTTAAACCCACCCCAGACAAAAGCAGCTGGTAGGTAGTGTTTAAACCATGCCCCCATTAGGGGCAGAGTCAGTTGAGACTTAAAGGCACAGTATCACCTTATGACTGTGGGCAATAGTTTGCTGAAAAGCACCATCTAATGGGCAGGCCAGGAAAGCACAGATGTGGGGAGATGTGAAAGAGAAATTTGGTACCATTCCTGGTCTCCTCCCCAGGACACTTTGGAACTGAACTATACTCCTTTTGTGGGTCCCTGGCCTATTTTGACTGGGAAATACTGACTTTGGAAAGTGGTCTCCAAGGTGATCCTCTACCCAGATTTTGTTCTCCAGGCAAAAGCAGCAAGAGAAATGAAAAGAATCTTTAAAAAAAAAAAATCTATAGAGGTACTTCCTGACCTTAAAGCATATTACAAAGCTACCATGGTCAAAACAGCATGGTACTGGCATAAAGGTTGATAAATTGAGAATTCAGAAATAACTCTCACATCAGGATCAACTGATTTTTTGACAAGACTCCCAACTCCACTCAACTGGGAAAAAATTGTCCCTTCAACAAATGGTGCTGGGAGAACTGGATATCCATGTGCAAAAGAATGGACCCTAATCCACATCTTATACAAAAATTAACACAAAATGGATCAAAGACCTAAATATAAGACCCAGGGCCCTAGATATCATAGAACAAAATGTAGGGAAGCATCTTTGAGATTTTGTGGTAGGAGGTAGTTTCTTAGACTTTACACCCAAAGCATAAGCAACAAAAGAAAAAATAGATAAATGGGCTCTCCTCAAAACTTTAATACTTTTGCATTTCAAAAGACTTTATCAAGAGGGTGAAAAGGCAGCCTGCTCATATGGAGAAAATATTTGGAAATCACATATCTGATATAAGGGTTTAATATCCAGGATATATAAAGAGATTCTACAACTCAATGATAAAAAGACAACCCAATTTAAAATGTGCAAAAGACATGAACAGGTATTTTTCCAAAGAGGATACACAAATGGCTAACAAAGCACATGAAAAGAAGTGCAACATCACTAGCTATTAGGGAAATTCAAATTAAAACTAAAATGTGATATTTCACACCTACTGGAATGGCCACTATTAAAGAAACAGAAACTTGCCAGTGCTGGAGAGGATATGGAGAAACAGGAACACTTATTCACTGTTGATGGGAATGTAGAATGGTGCAGCCACCACTGTGGAAGACAGTTTGGTGGATCCTCAGGAAGCTAAGTATAGAACTACCATATCATCTGGCAATCCTGCTGTTAGGTATATACTCAGAAGAACTGAAAGCAGGGATATGAACATACAGTTGCATACTGATGTTCATAGTTGCATTATTTATAATTGCCATAAACAACCCAGGTGTCTGTCAACCAATTAATGGATAAACAAAATGTGGTATAAACATACAATTGTATATTATTCAGCTGTAAGAAGAAATTAAGTCTTGTTGCATGTGACAACATGGATGTACTTTGAAGACATTATATTGAGTGAAGGAAGTCAGACACAAAAGGATAAATACTGTATGATCTCACTAATATGATCTAATTGTAATAAGCAAACTCATAGAATTAAAATCTAGAATATAGGTTACCAGGAGATAGATGAGGGTAGAGAATGGGGAGCTGATGTTTAATTTGTGCAGAACTTTTAATTAGGTTAATTGTAAATGTTTGGAGATGGATAGAGAGGCTGGTAGCACATTATTGTGGGTGAATTAACAGCACTGAATTATGGGTGTGACTATGGTAAAGGGAAAGATTAGGGTCATGTATGTCACTAGAAGGAAAGCTAGAGGATAAAACATGGGACAGTAGAAAACAATGAACCCCACTGGGGATGA
This sequence comes from Choloepus didactylus, assembly GCF_015220235.1. Classification (NCBI taxonomy): domain Eukaryota; kingdom Metazoa; phylum Chordata; class Mammalia; order Pilosa; family Megalonychidae; genus Choloepus; species Choloepus didactylus. Next base: position 109,457,412 of record NC_051309.1, on the reverse strand, counting down.
TGACTGTAGTTAATAGTACATATATAAAAATATTCTTCCATGAATAGAACAACTATGCATCACTATTACAAGGTGTTAACACTAGGATGGTATATGGGAAAAATACACTTTATGCAAGCTATGGACTATAGTTAACAGTAATATTTTTAATATTCTTTAATCAGTCATAGCAAAGGTACCACATCAATGCTAAGTGTCAATAATAAGAGGGTGTAAGGGGTATGGAGATTTTCTTTCAGGAGTAATGGAAATTTCTAAAATTGCTTGTGGTGATGAATACACAAATCTGTCAATACACTGTGAGCCATGGATTGCAAAAAAAAAAAAAAATCTTTAGGCCTTAAATATAATGGCTGGATCAAGACAATCATTTAAATTTAGCAGCCAATGCTGTGCCTGAAATGGTGCAGTGTGGTTGATTTAAAACTATGTATACTACACAGTGACCTTAAGTTAAACTACAGACTATAGTTAATAGTACAATTATAAAAATGTGCTTTCATCAATTGTAACAAATCTACCATTCCAATGCAAAACAAATGGGAATCCTGTATTTTATGCACATTTGTTCTATAAACCCACAACTTCTCTAATTAAAATAACAAACAAACAAATGAAAATTGGTAAGTGGAATTTAAGAGCCCAGTGGGGAAGATTACAGTCATTTAGAGAGAGGAGAAAGAGAATCAAGAAAAATACATGTTAGACTGGGTATAATAGGCTGGAAAACAGATCTTAGACTGGGTCATAAAGCAAATTTCAATAAAATTTAAAGGCTTAAATAATGCAGAGTCTATTCCCTGATTATGGGGGATGCAATATAGAAATAAAAAACTAAATGATAACTAGAATATCTGCCTATGCTTGTAAATTTTTAAGTAAGCTTCTCAGTAATCTGTGGGTAAAAGAAGTCATCACAAATGCAATTAGAAAGCAGTTTGAACTGAAAGATAATGAAAATATAATATATCAACACTTGTAAAATATATTTCAAAACTAGTCAGCATGAAATTTATAGTTCTAAAATGCATAGATTAGAGAGGAAAAGGAAGGGTTTGAATTCAAGTATCTGGACAACCATTTTAAGAAGTTAGAAAAAAGAAATAATGAATTAAACCCAATGAAAGCAGACTGAAGAAAATAATAAAAATAAGAGCAGAAATTAATGAATTAGGAAACAGACTTACAATAGAGTGGATCAACAAAATAAAACATATGTTTTTTGTACTTGAAGACATAGCAATAGAAGTTCTAAAAAATGAAACAGAGAGAAGAAAGATTGTGGGTAAAAAAGAAAAAAATATCAATAAATTGTAAAACAATATGAAGGGGACTGGCATACATGTCATGGAAGCTCCTGAAGAAGAAAGAGGCAGGAAGGATAGAAAGAAAAGTAAATGAAGAATTGGTTTCCAAATGTGATAAGAACTATAAAACCATAGATTCCAGGAAATCAAGAAACAGCAAGTTCAAGAAGCAGGAAGAAAAACACACTGAGGCACATCATAACCAAATAATGGAAAGCTAAAGAAACAGAGAAAACCTGAAAATAAACTGTTGAAAGAATGACACATTAAATAGAGAGGAAAAAAGATAAATATGACAGAAGATTCTCATCAGGGATAATGTAAGGTGGAAGACAATGAAGCAATATGCTTGGTAGTGAAAGTAGAAAAAAATTTCACCCTAGAATTCTATAAATAGTTTTTAGACATACAGAAGCTGAGAAAATTCATTATCAGTAGAGCAAATGTTAAAGAAGACATCAAGAAAAGGGAAATAGAATGCCAGATGGAAATTTTAAGCTAAATAAAGGAATGAAGAACACTAAAAATGGTAAACATATGGGTAAATATAAAAGACTTTTATCTCATTTTTAATCTCTTCAAAAGATAATTGATTATTTAAAGGAAAACGATCAAAAATATATTGAAGTTTTAAAATATATGTAGAAGAAAATACATAACAATGATAACACAAAGGCTGGGAGGGGAGAAAAGTGGATATACTGTTATAAGTTTCTTACCCTATATGAGAAATGGTACAATATTTGAAAATAGATTGTGGTAAGTTAAAGATATTTATTGTAAACCCTAAAGTAACCATCAAGAAAACAAATCTTTAAGAGTTGTAGCTAATAAGCCAATAATGGACACAAAGTAGAATCTTAAAAAATAATTAATCCAAAAGAAAGCAATAAAAAAGGAAAAAGGGATGATAGAACTGATGGGAAAATAATGAAAAACAAGTATGAAGATGATCTATTAAAATCCAATTATATCAATAATCATCTAAAATAAAATGGTTTGAACATTCTAATTATTAAGGCAGAGATTATCAGATCAAATAAAAAGCATGATTCAACTATATTCAGTATTCATGAAACCTACTTTAAATATAAATTGGTTAAAATGAAAGGATGGGATAATATATAACCTGATAACTCCGAGCTGAAGAAAGCTGAGGGGAATATATTAATATCAGACAAAGAAGATTTCAGAGGAAGGAATTTTATCAGGAATAATGAGAGCCATTTTAACCCTGACTTTTTGAATCAAAGTGTAAGATGCTGAAGTGTGTAAACAGTATTTTATAAAAAGATTCTAAACTTTGACATTTTCAGTGACAGGTATCCAGTATTCTCACTCCAAGCTTATTCTTCAGAAAAGGAAAAAAATATATATGTATAGCAAAAGAAAACAGTGACTTTCATGTTTATATTACTTAGAGTTGAAATCTCAGTGTTCCAATTATAAATATTTTAGCTTTATATTCTTGCTAATCAGAGATGTGCCACATATCCAAGTTAGACAAGCAAAGAACACCTATCACACATCCTCCAATGATACCCCCAAACCTCTAAATTATTTTCTATTTATGACTGACCAAATTTTTAAAGATTGTCTCTCAAGCAAAGAAAGACTTTGTGTTGTGAAATAAACTCTAAAAATCTTGAATTTTTAAGCATTCTACTTTTAAATACAAAGCGTACATTAGAAACAAGTGGATTTTTTTTGGAGCTTTTATTGTTTACCAAAATTTAGGAAACATATGTTTCTGACTTCAAGAAACTTACAAACTCACACAGGAATGCAAGATATTTATAGGGAAACAATATTTTGCAAATAAATCAAAAGGTCCCTGAATGGAAATGAGAAAATATGCATGGGTACGTCAACTTTTAAAAATTGCTGTAAATGCATTTGTGTTCTAAGAGAATTTTTTAAAAGTGAACAATGAGAACCAAATGTGCTTTATCACACAAATGAAAAACTTCTACTCTGCTTTCAGTACTGGTTGGCATAATGGACGTGATGTAATAACTATTTTATAAAGTCTAAGTAAATAAAAGTATTTTCAGTCATGCCAAGCCACCCATATTCAGGAAACCAGAAATCACCAGAGTGCTTAAAAAAAGAGAAAAACAACTCTTCACTATGGCCCTCATTTTAGTATTTATGTATTAACTGAGTGTATGTTTTTCTCATATTAAATGGAAGTGTGGCAATTTTAAGTCTCATCATTCATGAAGCTATTGAAAGAACCACCTTTCTTCATAAACCAGTGAAGAAAGCTTTTATTCTTGGCCCAAGTAAACAATCTGATAACTCCTTTAACTCTAGAGTGAAGGGAAGCTCATACATACTCATTGTGATGTGATGGGGCAGGTCCTGCATTAAGCCTTACTACACCCAGATTCTGTCATCTATCACTTAGCATTTAGCATTTTCTACATGTAGGACCACCTTGCTAGGCTCTGAGGGGTGATTAAAAGGAAATGTCAATCACAGGAGTCCCTGCCTTGTGAGTTTATTTTTATTAGAGTTTATTTTTAAACAAAGAGAATAGACAATTGTACAATTGCCAAGCAGACATTTTAGATGTATTACCTGCTGACCATGAAAATGGCTTACACCCAAGTGTTTGCTCTTTAAGGTGCAACACACTCCTTAAAATAAAAATTGGCACTCCAGTCATGCTAAGAGGAAGTCAGCTTATTGGTTCTGAATAATGATTCTGAGGTCACGCTGTGTAACCCTCTGTTTGCGCTGTGACCTTTGTAAACTACTTACTTTCTCCTCATCTATAAAATAGTTATCATAAGATTATGCTCCTTCGCAGGGTTCTTGTGATTATTAAAGGAGACAATGCACGTAAAGCTTAAAACAGGGCTTGACAAATAAACACTTAACAAAATTAACCTGTTGCTTTTCAATAATAATCCTTAAAAAGATAGGCAGAGTTGGCATTTATGAACCAGCTTCACAAATAAAGTGACAAGTTGAGAAATATGAAATGACTTGACCACATTTAAATTAAAAAGATGAAACTCAATTCCAGTTTTTCTTACCTTAGATTCTGTAAACTCTTCATTGTACCATGCTTGTCCTTGTTGAACTATGCTGCATAGGCCATCTAAGGAATAGGAAAGCGTAATAAATCGTATCACAGGCTCTACAAGTAGGAGTTTAATAAACATAAGATGAGAGATTGACTGACGGTGGTCCTTTTCATATTTCTCTTGGGAATTACAATTGTGCCATTTGTCTATGTCACTTATTGGGGAACTTAATTATAACTTTTCTTGTATTAGTTTATATCATTTCATGTGGGTAGAAACCAGAGGAATCTTTAGACTAATAAAGTCTTAGTCCCAAGTCATGGTTTAACCAAATCAGAAATAATCCCATATACAATACCCAGTCAATGATATTTATGGGAGAATGATAAAGAATACTTGAAATGATCCTAATAAATTTTTCTACAGACAAATCAATAGAGAATTACATATAGGAATAGCTGTATATACGCTTTCTCCTGGATCTGTTAAGTGTACCCACTTCATGTTTTATGTGTAACTGTAGCTGATTAGCTGGAAACACAACTCTGGCCAATAGCTTTTGTAAAGGAAGGATATTTAGCAAATTTATTTGCTGTATTTCTGTTTACTCTCTGTTTTGAAAGCTAAATGTTTGAGTAACAATTAGCTTTGGATTAATCTGATTAGGATTAATGTGATTAGCAAATTCGTTTGCATTTCATAAAACCTCAGTTTCATGTTAGAGAATCAAACTCAGCAAACTGATTTTAAGTTGCCAACCACCTTGATTAAAGTATTAGTCTTTTCTAAACAGCTAGGTTTGAGAATAGGTTAATAGAAGCACGCTACATTCGTTATTTGTCATTCCTTAATCCCTCTAAACATCAGGCCTTGGCCTTTTCTTGAAACACTTATGCTGTGTATGCTATAAATAAAAACCATGAAAATTGCAAATATCTACACTTTGTATTAATCCCCATAACTTTAGCAATATTCTATAGCATTCATCTCTATGAAGTTCTTATATCCAGAGAACTTGGTCCAATTTGAAAGTGGTATGCTTTATGAAAATACTTTTTTTCAAAATAATAACATTTTCCTGATTTTGGAAGTAAAAAGTATATATTCATGTCTTGATTAAGGGCTGGTGAAATTTCCCACAAAATAACAATTTATTCATTCATATATAAAAGTCTGGCCCTCTTAGGACACTTGACATAAGGATTTTTGAATTGTTGTAGTTCATGTTTTAGAAGATTTAGCTAGGTTTAAGGCATAGTTATTTTTCTTTTATGTTTTATGCCTTGAAAAATTATAAAAGAAAACATTAAAATAAAGAATAGTCAGGAGATTTGTCTCATATGACCTTAATCTTTTTCATTCTCAAGTCAAGTCTGTCTGCAAGAAACATTATGATTTAATACTTAATAACAAAAGGAAAAAGGATTTTGATTTCCTTTGTATTATGATTCCTTAGAAGCTGATAAATATTTTAATTGAATCTTCTAAATACAGCATGATGCCATGCTTAAAAGTATTTTAACTGGCTATCAATTGTAGGGATTATTTACATATGCTTTCCATTTGAATCAGTTTAGTCAAAGGAAAAGTTCTCTATTTTAGTGAAAGAGGATGGACTTCCCAACCAACAGACTTGAATTATAATCCAGGCTCCCCACTTGAGAAAGTAATTTTACGTCTATGAGTTAATTTTTGCAGATCTGCAATATGGGAAAGAGAATTGCTCCCTTGTAGATATCAGCAAATAATATATAAAACTGATTGTTGGAGCTGCTTAAAGATGGTCACTATCATTATCCAGTCAGCAATTTTATAATAAAGTATTCAGTTTCCCTTCAAAATTGAATCCAGGTAGGTATAATTCATCTTTTTTTTTTTTCTGTCTTCATTCACTCACCCCATAGGTTTTTTAGTGAGGACCTGTCTGCTGCAGTTCTGAGTAAGACAAGAAATCTTGGTCCATTTGGAGTTACATTCTGGCAGACAATAAAAAATCTTAAAAGAAAGAAATGATCACCATAGTAATAAACAGGCTGTAGAGCAAGTGAAGCAGGGCATTGGTCTGGTGTGAAGGGTCATGGGGAGACAGCTTTAGGCCAGGTGGCTTAGTGACAGCTTAAGCAGAGTCTTGAAAGGCAGCAGGAAGCCAGGGTGGGCCCTAGGGAAGAGCACTGAGGCCCAGGGAGCCACAAGCAGAGAAGCAGGAGGCAGAGGCAGGATGAGCCCTGCATTCCATGTGGAGGAGAAGGGGAGAGTAGGGAGCTGATTGGTCACAGCTGGATTAAGGAGCAAAGCAGGAGCCAAGCACTGTACAGACTTTTCAGCCATGGTAAGGAGTAGAATAGGGAGACACTGAAGCACATGACAACATGGATGACCTTGAGGACATCATGTTGTGTGAAATAAGTCAGACACAAAAGGACAAATATTATATGATCTCACTAATATGAACTAATTATAATATATAAACTCACATTGACATAAAACCTAGAATATAGGATACCAAGGGATAGATTGTGGCTAGAAAATAGGGAGCAGTTGCTTAATATGTGCAGAATGTTTAACTAGGTTGAATGTAAATGTTTGGAAATGAATAGAGGTGATGGTATCACAGTATTGTGCTGAATTGTGAATGAATGTGGTTGAAAGGGGTAGTTTAGAGTCATGTATGTCACCAAAGGAAAGCTAGAGTTGAAAGCATGGACTGTATAACACAGTGAATCTTCTGGTGGATGATGACTGTGATTAACATTACAGACAAAAAAGTTATCTTTTGGGGAGCTTCTGCCTGTGTTCGGATCATGCTGAGACCCCAGGGAGAGTAGCAGCCTGGGGTACGCTAGACAATCACAATGGATGCAAAGTGGACCACAGCTCTCAAACAGTTTTAATATTGATATTATGTTGATGTCAGATGCCCTGGAAAGGTTTGCATACAAATGGAATCAACTGTTCCCAGAAGGTTTGAAACATTCACTTGTGAAACAATCTGAATTTGTCTGTAATTTGGGGATAAGCACTGAAACCCAGAGGTACCAGTCTCTTCAAGAACATGAACCCATTCCATTTATCTACCCCATAAGTTCCACACCCCTTTCCAGCACAAAGAACCTAAAATGGTCGTTGCACAGATGTCCCTGAAGATTGAATGATCAAACATGAGGCAAGAGGTGTAACTGAGAAATTAGGATTTGACAAATGACTATGACTACTGACTCATTATATGGATATTTCCTTTTAGTTTCTAGTGTATCATAATAGTCAAAAGGAAAAGCATAAAATTGTTGAACTGTAATTCAGTAGACTTAATCATTGATAATGATTGTATGACTATATAGTTTTTATTATGTGACCATGTGATTGTAAAAACCTCCTGACTGACACTCCCTTTCTCCAGTGAATGGGTATATGAGTAACAAAATGAAGAAATACATGAAAAATAATAATAATAGGTAGGGAATATGGGGAAAAATGCCCCTACATGCGAACTATGGAAAATATTAGTAATACTACTTTAATCCTTCATAAATTGTACTGAATATAACTACTGTTAAAAAATAAAGTAGTTGAGTCACAAAGAAAAAGTGTTATCGATTGTAAGAAATTTTCCACAGCAATGCAACTGTTGATGGTAGGATGGTATATGGGAAAACTGTACTTTTTGCATGATTGTTCTGTAAACCCACAACTTCTCTAATAAAAAAATTTTAAAAAAATTAAAAGGCCATGGAACTACACTACACAAACAATGAACTCAAAGTCACCACATAGTCTATAGTTACTAGTCCAGTTACAAAAATGTGCTACAATCAGTTGTAACAAGGGTACTACACCAGTGCAAGGTGTTAATAACGGCAGTATATGGGAATCCTGTAATGCATGATTGTTCTGAAAACCTACAAGTTCCTAATAAAGAAATAAAACCTGTTATGAAAGAAAAAAAGTTATCTTTTGAACTAGAATAAAGGTAGCACACTATTACAAAGACTTAATAATAAAGGAGTAGTTGAGAGAAAATGGACCTATTGTAAACTACGGACTATAATTAACAGTGATACCTTTAATATTCTCTCATCAACAGTAACAAATGTACCACATCAATAATAGGGGTCAACAATCGGGAGGGGATAAGGTGTATGAGATATTTTGTGTTTTTTTATAGTTTTACTTTATATTATTATTATTGTTATTGGAGTAATGAAAATGTAAAATTGTAGTGAAGATTGCACAACCATGTGATGATACTGGAAGCCATTGATGGTATACTGTGGATGAACTGTATGGTGTGTAAATATGTCTCAATAAAATTGCATTAAAAAACAAATCTCTAGGAATCCTAAAAAAAAAAAAGAGAGAGAGAGATTCTAGGTGGCTATTGCAGATTCTGAGGAAGAGATATGAGTGCTGGACAGACTGTAGCCTATTAGGTGCTGAGACTTGTTTGGATTTGGAATATACTTTGGAGGTAGAACTGACAGGGATGAGAAAAAGAGGAGAATCAAGAAAGGCCATATACTTTTAGGTTTGTGCAACTAGAAGCAGGTTTGAAGAAGCCAGTCAAGAGTTCTGCTTCAGACATGTTAAATTTGAGATACCTCATAGAAAGTCAAGTGGAGATACAAAGGAGGCTAATGGATATTTTTCCAGTTTCAATATTGGTTCTTCTATTTGTTTCAAAATTATTTTCTGTATTTTTCATGTGGCAATTTTTTTTTCATAGTGCATATACTCGAAGTTGTTGAAATGATCTTTGATTATAATTCTCTCAAGTGATTTTCCTTGCAGAAAGCTCGAGACTGTATTTACCTTTAAGGAATGTCCTAAGTTTCAGAAGTATCTGTCCGATACTTCTGCAGCTTCCTCAGTTTAAGAGATGCATCATGTCTTAGTAGGAATATGATACATGGCAGTTGACTAAGCACCTACCAGTCTGTTGTCCTCCTTATTATCCAATGCTCTAAAGCAGGAGTTGGCAATCTACAGCCAATGGGCCAAATCCAGCCCCCGCCTGTTTTTCAAAATAAAGTTTTATTGAAACACAGCCATACCCACTTGTTTAGACATCATCTATCAGTACTTTCACACTACAGTGGCTAATTTGAGTACTTGTACGGAGACCTATGACCCAAAAGCCTACAATATTTACTATTTGTCCCTTTAAGAAAATGTTCACCACCCCCCATTCGCAAGTTCTTTCCTATCATAAAGTCTCACGATTTTACAATTTAAAGAAGAATGAACAGGAAATGAGCTAAGATTTATACTCATATGCCATCTGAATCAATTGTGAGAGCAAATCTGATATTCAACATTTAATGTTAATGATTTCTTTTTTTTCTTTCCTTTAAAGCTGAGAATCAGAGTACAATTAAAACAACAGAAAGACAAGGTAAATTAATTTTCTTTTCTCTGGGTATATTCATGGGCAAAATTGCACAAATAAGACAAAGGAGACCAGTCAGTTTGAGGGCAAGGTGCAATCGTACTGGAAAAACCATTATATGGCAACAAAAATCTTTGGGAGACTTTGGATTAAAACAAACAAACAAACAAACAAATAACTGCAGACTGTGAGAACAGCCACAGACTTGCCTATCTGAGTGCTCTGTGGCTAAGGTGAAGCACCAGGCCCAGGTGAATAAAGAAAGACTGTGGAATTTGTTTTCTGCACAGAACCCCGCTGCTTTTGGCCTATTTCTGTTGTCAAGGTACCCTCGCCCAGATGTATAGCATGTCTGTGAGCTGTCATCTCGGTACTAACAAAGCCTGGTTTTGGCATTCATAAAGATGATGCTATAAACCACAATTAACAACCTAAAATGCTATTCTTTCCAGAAGAGGTCATGTTTTACCATCCCTTAGTTCTAAACTTAATGAATTTTGGAAGATGGAGCAACACAAATTGAAAAGGAACATTAAGCTGGAGAAAATGGTAATATTGTATCTTCTTGTTGTTCTGAAATTATAAATACAGGGTGTTTTTAATCTTCCTACCCCCTACCTGGCACTTATGTATATGACAAATCTTGTAGATTCTCAATCCCGGTGGGAAATCAACCTAGAGGAGCATGTAACTTGAAAAAAAACACCAAAATCAAAATGATAAAAATTATGAATGCCTCTAATATTTTCACAGCCAATGATCTAAGTAATCATCTTATCTACCTTCTACCTCTGTATTCAAGGAATTCAAAACTGAAAATAGTATGCTTCTAAGTTTTAATTATATATTTTTTACTACATAGTATGTCTCCATTAATAGAAACATTGTTTTTATATTGTTAATTCCTCTCTTTATTTCACCCCACTACCATATTCTTCTATTCATATTTCTGTCTGCATAGTCTAGAAATGAGCAAGCACTCAGAAAACAAAACAAACCAGGGCATTCAGGAAGAGACAGCAGTATGGCATTGGCTGATGCTTCACATTTTTCTGAAAGAAGTCCTTCCCCTCTGCTTCATGGATTGGTTACCAAGGAAAAACTAAAGATGGAAAAGATTTGAGCAGCTGCCAAAATTGTCAGCCCCTTGCAACTTTTTTTGTTTAAAAGAGCTATATTTACAAAATGACAGCTATAAAAATAATTGTTTTTTAAGTGGAACTTAAAGCTCATTTAGATTCTTTTAATTTTGAGTTATGTAAACTAGCTCTCCTAAAACAGATAGCAGGCAAATAATTTTTTTGAATCATGACTACAAAGAGTAAGACATTCTACAAACCAAACCAAACAAACAAAAAATTAAATCTTATTTCTCTCTACAATCAAACTTCAGAAATATGCTGTGGCTAAATAATTAATCCAGATTCTCCAAAAATAAGGCAAATTAACAAATTTGTTAACAGGGCATTTTTTATACCTCTGCCGTCAATTCTAATCATTTGTTTGTTTAAAGTCTTCTTCAGTCATTCACATTTGTCATCAAAGATGTCCAAATGTCAAATTTATGAAACATTCACTCCTATGATCAAGGATAGACAACTTAAAATAGTTAGCATTTCTCTTATAGGTGGAAGTTGAGATCTAATTCTAGCCCACAGATTTATTAGTACTGCTTCCTTTTACAAATAGGAGCTTACATGCATTTAGTCTTTGACAGTATCATACATAGTTCTCATATTGAAATTTTCTTTCAAATATGCATCTAGCTTTAATTTTCTTTAACAATTATATTTTTACAACTCATTTCAAAACTATTAATAAGGGTCTAGAAATTGATTATTTTGTGTAAGACTTTTCTGGGGAATTACAATAAAAATGAGGCAACTGTATATAAAATGCAAACTATAAGCAATTCTAGAAACATATGATACTTAACTTTATTAAATAAATATAGAACATAGTTATAGTTACATAGAAATGATCAATCAAAATCTGAAGATATTTCCATTCATTCCATTCAATTGAGCAAATGTAGTATACAGTGGATAGCTGAGTTTAATGATGCTTAGCATGAGAAATTCATGCTCAATTTCAAAAGCACATGGGAAAATCAGACTTCAACTGCCCACTGTAACGTATCTGGTAAGGCTTCAAATTTACTATGATCCTTTCCTGAATGTACAGAATGTTTTATCAACCAGCTATCACTAAACAGTGCATTCAATAAATATTCTTTCTGGACCCATTATGTGTAATGCCAGCTAAGAGCCATGAGTGATACACAAAGCCTGACATCAAAAGTCACCAAGGGAGATTAAACAATGTTATAAATAGCTATAGCAACTTCTAGTAGTTAGGCAGGTATAAAGTAATGTGTCAGAGGAGGGAGAGATTTTTGTTCTTTCCTTTTACTGAGTAGGGGAAAAGCAGTTTAAGGAAAGGTTCATGAAAGAAGTGACTTTCTAACTGCCACATTACCAAGCCTACTCATTTTTCTAACTCTATGTTCAGATCTGAAGAGGAGATGGAAACGCCCACTGAAAAGTAATGAAGAGCTGATTATTCCCTCAGGAGATATATAGACATCATGTGGCCATTAGGATAATTTTAAGCAATAACGGAAGTCACTTTTTCTTTAGCCTTATCATTTTCCCACAGGCAGGCAGAACTAATAACTTGTCCTGAAAAGGAGCCCTTTGATTTTTTTGATAAGAGATATTAGCCCTGAGGAAAAGTCAGCCGAAGGTGCCTTGGTGTATTGGGAAAGGAATAAACTACTTGTCCTTAGTTTTCTGGAAAACACACCATTCCCATAACGATTGGCACAAGTTGTGAAAGATCTCGTTGTACTCGTTTTCTTTGCTTTCTTAACTGTGTTTCAGAGCCTCAATTGCATTGTAGACATTAAATTTGGTGGAAAAGCAGAAGCCAGAGCAGAAATTACAAGTCCCACCAAATCTGACCACTGGCCTTTGGAAAGGAGGAGGCTCTGTCCTGTCTGAGCACATTCATTGTGCTGGAGGTTCTATGGAACACCTGGGGATTGGTTGCTGGTCTCTAGGAATTCACAAAAGTGAAGCATGAATCATTCTATCTGAGAAACTTGTTTATCTAGTTTTTTTTTCATTTTTTTTTTTTAACTTTGGATGCCAGAACCTCGACATTTATTGTTCAGTGCAGATCTGCTTAAGCTAGAAATACACCGTCCACAAAGCAGTATCTAGAGATATCTTTACTTGGAATTTTATGATGTCTAAAATATTAGAGAATAAAGGAACTCACTTATGAATTAAGAATTATATAGATGTATGTGTAGTGGAGTTCTGGCATAAACTTCCCGTTCTTTCCCACGTAGAAAATAGTACAAATTCTGGGCATGGCTAAAAGGTTTCTAGTCTAGTTCAGGGATCTGCTGAGTTGCTAAGAAGTACTCTGAACAATTTTGTGCCACTCTAGTCTACACTGAAATGTCACAAAACTCAGTCTAACTGATGTGCTGCCCAGTATTCACTTTAGGTACTAACCATCTTGAATGATATTGCTGAGTCAGTGTATGCCTTCAGTGACCTCTGCAATGTGCTTTCTTCAGTATGTTAGGATTAACTCTCCCTGTCTCTTTGCATCTATCTGCATGATCTGCTTTGGCCTGTTGAAGGGACTATGTGTTCAGTTTTGTTTTGTTTTTAATAGGAAAAAATACCTTCTTGATTGGGAACTAAATTGAAAATTGATTGTGTTTCATATGACAAAAATAAGAGGTGCATTCTTATAACTCATTCCCACTGAAATGCAATGGCTTAGGCAGCATAGAGTCATGGTTAACACATAGACTTTAGAGACCACCCTCAAATCCTGGTTCTGCCACCTGGTTGCTGTGTGATATTGGGCAAATTGCTTAATCTCTCTGAGCTTCATTTCCATCTTTGAGAAATGCAAATATTAATAATACCCTAATCAAGTGAGTTAATGTTTGTAAAGCAGTTAGAACAGTGTCTGGCATTTAGTGATCCATATGGGTTTGAAAATAAAATCCTTTTCAATATGTCCATGTCCATATTCTGAATTGTTCGCATTCACATTCTCAGGCAGCATACAACACAAGGACACTTACATATTGAAAAGTTTCATAGTATTTTCAGGTCATGTTTTCCAATTTGAATATGAGTTGAGATGATGTACTTACGTTAATAGTGGTAAGAACATTCTAAAATGTTGAGGACCGATTTTATTGAACTCATTTATATTAGTGCCATAACCAAACAAGATGAACTCAATTCACTTAAAATCTGTTGATTACTTGGCATAATGGAAAGCAAGTGGAATTTTTAGTTATAATTGACTTACATCCTAGCTCTTCCACTTACTGTTAGACATATTATCTATCTCTCTGAATCTCAGTGTCTTCTAGTCTTTAAAAACAGAATTATAATGTTTTATTTAAGAATAAAGTGAATTAGCACATTTGAAAGTATCAGCACAGAACCTCATTCATTCTTTGTACACTGTATATAAACTTCTGGTTATTAATAAATATTAAAATCACAAAATGAGAATCTATCCTCCCTCTTCAACATTATATTCCCACAGAGGTACCTACAGTAAGTAAATCTCCACTTATATTTATTATTGTGTTAGAGGATGTTATTATCTCTCTTAGTCCTGCTGGGGGCCAAAGCAAAGTTAAGGGAATTTGAGATAAAGCATTCTTTACATTGTTAGAAAAGTACCCATAGATCAGAAATGTAGGTTCCAGTGAGAGAATAAATTAATTTTCATCACCTGAAGACAAAAAGACATCCCTTTTGATATTTTGCCCATCAAGTAACCAAGGAGTGCCATTGTAGGTAAAAAGACAAAGTACATATGACAAAATCATGGGTAGAAAGGAACCCTGTTAAGAATCTAAAATCTCAAAGTCAGAAGAAATTGCAGGTATATATCTGCATATTCCTCTCCCCAAACATGGGATTGTACCAACTATATTCTTCGCATTTACTGTCTCTACCACTTATATAAAAGACCATCATCTTCTCTAATAATAAAAGCCTATAGTAGAATGTGTTTCTTTCCCTAATTTTCAGGATGTCAGAGTTGGTTCTTGTGGCCAACTCCAGCAATTGGTTATTACTTGGTATTGACTTTAAGAAGAAGCCTCTTTCTCCCCCTTTTTTGTTCTTACTTCCTATTTCTATTTTATTAATCCTAAGGCATTTATCATTGTTTAAGCCCTTACATCCTTTTTCTTGAGTTCTAAGTACAATTCAGTCAACAATAACATATTCTCTCTTATTATGACCCTGGCATATTGCTTTGCTTTGTTTTTTATCTCATTTCACATCTCTCAGCTTGTTATGTGCTTCTTACCTGCCCTAAAAGAATGCAAGCTCCTAAATTCAGTAACTGTGTCTTGTCCTCTGGTGTATTTCCTTCAACATCTAGCACTGAACCCAGAATACATCTCTATTTGTTTTTTGTTATTGTTAAATGAAATGAAAAAAAATCACAATACAAATAAGTTTTTTAAATATAGTCAAGATAGTAAAAAAATAAAAATATGATCCCATAGATTCATTTTGCCTTTACTAGCAGTTACTACTCCTGCCAAAAAGTTCATTTACCATTCAATAAAAATTTATAGGCTCTTTTCGAGACACTGTTCTAGCATTTGGGAAACATCAGTGAGCAAAATAGGTAAAGATCCTTGGCCTAAAGGATCTTAATATTCTGGTAGAGGAGACAAGCTATAATCAACAAACATAATACATAAGGAAATTATATAGTAAATTAGAAGATGATAAGTGCTATTAAAAAGAAAATGTAGATACTATATATGTAGAAGTATGTTCTTGCATTACCAGGGACTGTGCATGCTCAGAACCAATTCATTGAAACAACCCTTGAATTCTTTGAAAATCTCCTTGCCCACCTGGCCTAACCATTGGCACACACTTCTCCTAATCCCCTATAAAAGAATTCCACCCGGAGGCGGGGCAAGATGGCAGACTGGTGAGCTGTATGTTTTAGTTACTCCTCCAGGAAAGTAGGTAAAAAGCCAGGAACTGCGTGGACTGGACACCACAGAGCAATCTGTCTTTGGGCATACTTCATACAACACTCATGAAAACGTGGAACTGCTGAGATCAGCGAAATCTGTAAGTTTTTGCGGCCAGGGGACCCGCGCCCCTCCCTGCCAGGCTCAGTCCCGGGGGAGGAGGGGCTGTCAGCTCCAGGAAGGAGAAGGGAGAATTGCAGTGGCTGCTCTCATCGGAAACTCATTCTACTGATTCAAACTCCAACCATAGATAGACTGAGGCCAGACACCAGAGACTCTGAGAGCAGCCAGCCCAGCAGAGAGGAGACGGGCATAGAAGGAAAACAACACAAGAAGCTCCAAAGTAAAAGCAGAGGATTTTTGGAGTTCTGGTGAACACAGAAAGGGGAAGGGCGGAGATCAGGCCTTGAGGCGCATATGCAAATCCCGAAGCAAGGCTGATCTCTCTGCCCAGGGCACCTTTCCTTAATGGCCCTGGTTGCTTTGTCTATTAGCATTTCAATAACCCATTAGATCTCTGAGGAGGGCCGTTTTTTTTTTTTTTTTTTTTTTTTTTAAAAATTTTTTTTTTTTTTAAATCCTTTTTGCTTTTTCTAAAACAATTACTCTAAGAAGCTCAATACAGAAAGCTTCAAAGAATTGAAATTTGGGCACGTCAAGTCAAGAGCAGAAATAAGAGAGCTCTGAGACAAAAGGCAATAATCCAGTGGCTGAGAAAATTCACTAAACAACACAACTTCCCAAGAAAAGGGGGGTGTCCGCTCACAGCCACCATCCTGGTGGACAGGAAACACTCCTGCCCATCGCCAGCCCCATAGCCCAGAGCTGCCCCAGACAACCCAGTGTGACGGAAGTGCTTCAAATAACAGGCACACACCACAAAACTGGGCGTGGACATTAGCCTTCCCTGCAACCTCAGCTGAATGTCCCAGAGCTGGGAAGGGGGAGCAGTGTGAATTAACAGAGCCCCATTCAGCCATCATTTGAGCAGACTGGGAGCCTCCCAACACAGCCCAGCAGCCCAGAACTGCCCTGGGGGGACGGCACTCACCTGTGACATAGCACAGTCATCCCTCAACAGAGGACCCGGGGTGCACAGCCTGGAAGAGGGGCCCACTTGCAAGTCTCAGGAGCCATACGCCAATACCAAAGACTTGTGGGTCAGTGGCAGAGACAAACTGTGGCAGGACTGAACTGAAGGATTAGACTATTGCAGTAGCTTTAAAACTCTAGGATCATCAGGGAGATTTGATTGTTAGGGCCACCCCCCCTCCCCGACTGCCCAGAAACACGCCCCACATACAGGGCAGGCAACACCAACTACACACGCAAGCTTGGGACACCAATTGGGCCCCACAAGACTCACTCCCCCACTCACCAAAAAGGCTAAGCAGGGGAGATCTGGCTTGTGGAGAACAGGTGGCTCGTGGACGCCACCTGCTGGTTAGTTAGAGAAAGTGTACTCCACGAAGCTGTAGATCTGATAAATTAGAGATAAGGACTTCAACTGGTCTACAAACCCTAAAAGAACCCTATCAAGGACAGCAAATGCCACGAGGCCAAAAACAACAGAAAATTATAAAGCATATGAAAAAACCAGACGATATGGATAACCCAAGCCCAAGCACCCAAATCAAAAGACCAGAAGAGACACACCTAGAGCAGCTACTCAAAGAACTAAAGATGAACAATGAGACCCTAGTACGGGATATGAAGGAAATCAAGAAGACCCTAGAAGAGCATAAAGAAGACATTGCAAGACTAAATAAAAAAATGGATGATCTTATGGAAATTAAAGAAACTGTTGACCAAATTAAAAAGATTCTGGACACTCATAGTACAAGACTAGAGGAAGTTGAACAACGAATCAGTGACCTGGAAGATGACAGAATGGAAAATGAAAGCATAAAAGAAAGAATGGGGAAAAAAATTGAAAAACTCGAAATGGACCTCAGGGATATGATAGATAATATGAAGCGTCCGAATATAAGACTCATTGGTGTCCCAGAAGGGGAAGAAAAGGGTAAAGGTCTAGGAAGAGTATTCAAAGAAATTGTTGGGGAAAACTTCCCAAATCTTCTAAACAACATAAATACACAAATCATAAATGCTCAGCGAACTCCAAATAGAATAAATCCAAAAAAACCCACTCCGAGACATATACTGATCACACTGTCAAACATAGAAGAGAAGGAGCAAGTTCTGAAAGCAGCAAGAGAAAAGCAATTCACCACATACAAAGGAAACAGCATAAGACTAAGTAGTGACTACTCAGCAGCCACCATGGAGGCGAGAAGGCAATGGCACGATATATTTAAAATTCTGAGAGAGAGGAATTTCCAGCCAAGAATACTTTATCCAGCAAAGCTCTCCTTCAAATTTGAGGGAGAGCTTAAATTTTTCACAGACAAAGAAATGCTGAGAGAATTTGCTAACAAGAGACCTGCCCTACTGGAGATACTAAAGGGAGCCCTACAGACAGAGAAACAAAGACAGGACAGAGAGACTTGGAGAAAGGTTCAGTACTAAAGAGATTCGGTATGGGTACAATAAAGGATATTAATAGAGAGAGGGAAAAATATGGCAAACATAATCCAAAGGATAAGATGGCCGATTCAAGAAATGCCTTCACGGTTTTAACGTTGAATGTAAATGGATTAAACTCCCCAATTAAAAGATATAGATTCGCAGAATGGATCAAAAAAAATGAACCATCAATATGTTGCATACAAGAGACTCATCTTAGACACAGGGACACAAAGAAATTGAAAGTGAAAGGATGGAAAAAAATATTTCATGCAAGCTACAGCCAAAAGAAAGCAGGTGTAGTAATATTAATCTCAGATAAAATAGACTTCAAATGCAGGGATATTTTGAGAGACAAAGAAGGCCACTACATACTAATAAAAGGGGCAATTCAGCAAGAAGAAATAACAATCGTAAATGTCTATGCACCCAATCAAGGTGCCACAAAATACATGAGAGAAACATTGGCAAAACTAAAGGAAGCAATTGATGTTTCCACAATAATTGTGGGAGACTTCAACACATCACTCTCTCCTATAGATAGATCAACCAGACAGAAGACCAATAAGGAAATTGAAAACCTAAACAATCTGATAAATGAATTAGATTTAACAGACATCTACAGGACATTACATCCCAAATCACCAGGATACACATACTTTTCTAGTGCTCACGGAACTTTCTCCAGAATAGATCATATGCTGGGACATAAAACAAGCCTCAATAAATTTAAAAAGATTGAAATTATTCAAAGCACATTCTCTGACCACAATGGAATACAATTAGAAGTCAATAACCATCAGAGACTTAGAAAATTCACAAATACCTGGAGGTTAAACAACACACTCCTAAACAATCAGTGGGTTAAAGAAGAAATAGCAAGAGAAATTGCTAAATATATAGAGACGAATGAAAATGAGAACACAACATACCAAAACCTATGGGATGCAGCAAAAGCAGTGCTAAGGGGGAAATTTATAGCACTAAACGCATATATTAAAAAGGAAGAAAGAGCCAAAATCAAAGAACTAGTGGATCAACTGAAGAAGCTAGAAAATGAACAGCAAACCAATCCTAAACCAAGTAGAAGAAAAGAAATAACAAGGATTAAAGCAGAAATAAATGACATAGAGAACAAAAAAACAATAGAAAGGATAAATATCACCAAAAGTTGGTTCTTTGAGAAGATCAACAAGATTGACAAGCCCCTAGCTAGACTGACAAAATCAAAAAGAGAGAAGACCCATATAAACAAAATAATGAATGAAAAAGGTGACATAACTGCAGATCCTGAAGAAATTAAAAAAATTATAAGAGGATATTATGAACAACTGTATGGCAACAAACTGGATAATGTAGAAGAAATGGACAATTTCCTGGAAACATATGAACAACCTAGACTGACCAGAGAAGAAATAGAAGACCTCAACCAACCCATCACAAGCAAAGAGATCCAATCAGTCATCAAAAATCTTCCCACAAATAAATGCCCAGGGCCAGATGGCTTCACAGGGGAATTCTACCAAAATTTCCAGAAAGAACTGACACCAATCTTACTCAAACTCTTTCAAAACATTGAAAAAAATGGAACACTACCTAACTCATTTTATGAAGCTAACATCAATCTAATACCAAAACCAGGCAAAGATGCTACAAAAAAGGAAAACTACCGGCCAATCTCCCTAATGAATATAGATGCAAAAATCCTCAACAAAATACTTGCAAATCGAATCCAAAGACACATTAAAAAAATCATACACCATGACCAAGTGGGGTTCATTCCAGGCATGCAAGGATGGTTCAACATCAGAAAAACAATCAATGTATTACAACACATTAAAAACTCGAAAGGGAAAAATCAATTGATCATCTCAATAGATGCTGAAAAAGCATTTGACAAAATCCAACATCCCTTTTTGATAAAAACACTTCAAAAGGTAGGAATTGAAGGAAACTTCCTCAACATGATAAAGAGCATATATGAAAAACCCACAGCCAGCATAGTACTCAATGGTGAGAGACTGAAAGCCTTCCCTCTAAGATCAGGAACAAGACAAGGATGCCCGCTGTCACCACTGTTATTCAACATTGTGCTGGAAGTGCTAGCCAGGGCAATCCGGCAAGACAAAGAAATAAAAGGCATCCAAATTGGAAAAGAAGAAGTAAAACTGTCATTGTTTGCAGATGATATGATCTTATATCTAGAAAACCCTGAGAAATCAACGATACACCTACTAGAGCTAATAAACAAATTTAGCAAAGTAGCGGGATACAAGATTAATGCACATAAGTCAGTAATGTTTCTATATGCTAGAAATGAACAAACTGAAGAGACACTCAAGAAAAAGATACCATTTTCAATAGCAACTAAAAAAATCAAGTACCTAGGAATCAACTTAACCAAAGATGTAAAAGACCTATACAAAGAAAACTACATAACTCTACTAAAAGAAATAGAAGGGGACCTTAAAAGATGGAAAAATATTCCATGTTCATGGATAGGAAGGCTAAATGTCATTAAGATGTCAATTCTACCCAAACTCATCTACAGATTCAATGCAATCCCAATCAAAATTCCAACAACCTACTTTGCAGACTTGGAAAAGCTAGTTATCAAATTTATTTGGAAAGGGAAGATGCCTCGAATTGCTAAAGACACTCTAAAAAAGAAAAACGAAGTGGGAGGACTTACACTCCCTGACTTTGAAGCTTATTATAAAGCCACAGTTGCCAAGACAGCATGGTACTGGCACAAAGATAGACATATAGATCAATGGAATCGAATTGAGAATTCAGAGATAGACCCTCAGATCTATGGCCGACTGATCTTTGATAAGGCCCCCAAAGTCACCGAACTGAGCCATAATGGTCTTTTCAACAAATGGGGCTGGGAGAGTTGGATATCCATATCCAAAAGAATGAAAGAGGACCCCTACCTCACCCCCTACACAAAAATTAACTCAAAATGGACCAAAGATCTCAATATAAAAGAAAGTACCATAAAACTCCTAGAAGATAATGTAGGAAAACATCTTCAAGACCTTGTATTAGGAGGCCACTTCCTAGACTTTACACCCAAAGCACAAGCAACAAAAGAGAAAATAGATAAATGGGAACTCCTCAAGCTTAGAAGTTTCTGCACCTCAAAGGAATTTCTCAAAAAGGTAAAGAGGCAGCCAACTCAATGGGAAAAAATTTTTGGAAACCATGTATCTGACAAAAGACTGATATCTTGCATATACAAAGAAATCCTACAACTCAATGACAATAGTACAGACAGCCCAATTATAAAATGGGCAAAAGATATGAAAAGACAGTTCTCTGAAGAGGAAATACAAATGACCAAGAAACACATGAAAAAATGTTCAGCTTCACTAGCTATTAGAGAGATGCAAATTAAGACCACAATGAGATACCATCTAACACCGGTTAGAATGGCTGCCATTAAACAAACAGGAAACTACAAATGCTGGAGGGGATGTGGAGAAATTGGAACTCTTATTCATTGTTGGTGGGACTGTATAATGGTTCAGCCACTCTGGAAGTCAGTCTGGCAGTTCCTTAGAAAACTAGATATAGAGCTACCATTCGATCCAGCGATTGCACTCCTCGGTATATACCCGGAAGATCGGAAAGCAGTGACACGAACAGATATCTGCACGCCAATGTTCATAGCAGCATTATTCACAATTGCCAAGAGATGGAAACAACCCAAATGTCCTTCAACAGAGGAGTGGATAAATAAAATGTGGTATATACACACGATGGAATACTACGCGGCAGTAAGAAGGAACGATCTGGTGAAACATATGACAACATGGATGAACCTTGAAGACATAATGCTGAGCGAAATAAGCCAGGCACAAAAAGAGAAATATTATATGCTACCACTAATGTGAACTTTGAAAAATGTAAAACAAATGGTTTATAATGTAGAATGTAGGGGAACTAGCAGTAGAGAGCAATTAAGGAAGGGGGAACAATAATCCAGGAAGAACAGATAAGCTATTTAACGTTCTGGGGATGCCCAGAAATGACTATGGTCTGTTAATTTCCGATGGTTGTAGTAGGAACAAGTTCACTGAAATGTTGCTATATTATGTAACTTCTTGGGGTAAAGTAGGAACATGTTGGAAGTTAAGCAGTTATCTTAGGTTAGTTGTCTTTTTCTTACTCCCTTGCTATGGTCTCTTTGAAATGCTCTTTTATTGTATGTTTGTTTTCTTTTTAACTTTTTTTTTCATACAGGTGATTTGAAAAAAGAAGGGAAAGTTAAAAAAAAAAAAAAAAAAAAAAAAAAAAAAGAAAAAAGACAAACAAGGGGAAAAAAAAAAAAAAAAAAAAAAGATGTAGTGCCCCCTTGAGGAGCCTGTGGAGAATGCAGGGGTATTCGCCTACCCCACCTCCATGGTTGCTAACATGACCACAGACATAGGGGACTGGTGGTTTGATGGGTTGAGCCCTCTACCATAAGTTTTACCCTTGGGAAGACGGTTGCTGCAAAGGAGAGGCTAGGCCTCCCTGTATTTGTGCCTAAGAGTCTCCTCCTGAATGCCTCTTTGTTGCTCAGATGTGGCCCTCTCTCTCTGGCTAAGCCAACTTGAAAGGTGAAATCACTGCCCTCCCCCCTACGTGGGATCAGACACCCAGGGAAGTGAATCTCCCTGGCAACGTGGAATATGACTCCCAGGGAGGAATGTAGACCTGGCACCGTGGGACGGAGAACATCTTCTTGACCAAAAGGGGGATGTGAAAGGAAATGAAATAAGCTTCAGTGGCAGAGAGATTCCAAAAGGAGCCGAGAGGTCACTCTGGTGGGCACTCTTATGCACACTTTAGACAA
The DNA here is from genome assembly GCF_015220235.1 of Choloepus didactylus. NCBI lineage: Eukaryota > Metazoa > Chordata > Mammalia > Pilosa > Megalonychidae > Choloepus > Choloepus didactylus. The sequence goes on along the minus strand of NC_051309.1, from coordinate 109,434,266 downwards.
CCCTTTTTAGGTTCTAAAGAATTGGGGTAGCTGGTGGTGGATACCTGAAACTATCAAACTACAACCCAGAACCCATGAATCTCGAAGACAGTTGTATAAAAATGTAGCTTATGAGGGGTGACAATGGGATTGGGAAAGCCATAAGGACCAAACACCACTTTGTCTAGTTTATGGATGGATGTGTAGAAAAGTAGGGGAAGGAAACAAACAGACAAAGGTACCCAGTGTTCTTTTTTACTTCAATTGCTCTTTTTCACTCTAATTATTATTCTTGTTATTTTTGTGTGTGTGCTAATGAAGGTGTCAGGGATTGATTTAGGTGATGAATGTACAACTATGTAATGGTACTGTAAACAATCGAAAGTACAATTTGTTTTGTATGAAAAAAAAAAAAAAAAAAAAAAAAAAAAAAAGAATTCCACCCATCTCTCTTTGGGGAGAAGGTACCCTTTAAGACATGGATACATGCTTCTTCATTTTTTGGCCAAAGAATAAAGCTCTGCTCTACTTTACTGGAAAAAAAAGAAAAAGAAAATGTAGAGCAGTGTAAGAGGGAGGGATTGTGAAGTTTAGAGATATAGGGAGGAGTTTGCAGGTAGAACAAAGGGTCAAGTTTGGCCTCCCTGAGAAGATCTGAGTAAAGACAAGATGAAAATGAGTCATCCAATACCTGGGAGAAGAGCATTCCAGCAGAACTAGAACTCAGGCAAGGGCTGTAATTTGGGCCAGCACCAAGCAGAAAGATTTGCCAGGTGGATTCCAGAGGTTTTTGTGAACTTTCGCAAAGACTTCAGCTTTTCTTCTGAGTGTAGTGGGGAATCAGTGGGGTTTTTGAGCAGAGGAGTGACATATCTGACTAATGTTTTGTAAGTATCACTCTGAGAGCCCAGGAGAGACTATTGATTGAAGTATGGGTAACTTTTACAAGCTATTGAGGAGAGAGATGATGGTAGTTAGGACCAGGGTGGTAAAAGGGTATATGGCCTGAGATGTACAAATTCTAGATATAATTTAGAGGCAGAGCTAGTAGATATTCCTGATGGTTTTATGTTGCACAGGATAGTGATGTGTCAAAAATAATTTGAGGACTGGCCTTAGCAACTGGAAGGAATGGTTAACCATCAACGAGAGTGGGAACGCTGAAGATAAAAAGTTAATGTTTGGATATGTTGAGTTTAAGATGTTTATTATTTGCTGACCAGGATTTATGACCAGGATTTATGAATCTAGAGTTTGGTAAAGGAGTCTGGGCTAGAGGTATAAATATGGGATCACTGACACTGATGTCATAGTTACACCTTGAAACTGGATGGAATCACCAAGGAAATGAGCGTAATTAGAAACAAAGGCCAAGGCCTGAGACTTGGGTCACTCCGAGCTTAAGAGGTCAGAGAGAAGAGGAGGGAACAGCCAGGGAGACAGAGAAGAATAAGCTATAAAGTAGGAGAAAAACCCATAGAGGGAGGTATAGTGGAAGCCACATGAAGAAAATGTGTTAAGGATGAGGGAATGATTTATCTTGTCAAATGCTGAAATGTTCTTTCTTAAAATGGGGCATTAATTCATAAAATTATAATTAAAGAACAGTTTCAATTATTTATAAATAATGGGAAATAATTAATGGTCATTCAGTTAATTTGAGTGTGGTCTCTCAGGCACATATTAAGTGCCTACATGCCAAAAAGAATAGTAAGCAACGTAAGAGAAACAAAAATAGAATACAGAGTTTTATTTTCTGTTTCATACTAGAATGTTTTATTCTCTACTGCCTTCCACTCCTATCTCCCATTAATATCTCTGTATCTCATATGCTGTCCTCTCAATTCATTCTCTCTAGTTTTCAAATTTTAATTAAATAATATGATGAACATTTTATGTCTGTGTCATACGTGTGTTCGTCTGTTAATACCTGGTTAGTGTGAAATCTTTCTAGGAATTGTCACTGTACTTTGGAAACCCAATTTGGATATATAGTCTGACATGGAGGCTGACAAAACAAATGAAATTGATAATTTTCTGGAAAATCTGGATGTAGAATTACCACAATTATAGGTATTATGTATTCATTTTAAGAGATATTTTCTTAGAGAAAGTGTTACCAACTGTACTTGTGTAATCCAACTGACAAATCCACAAGTGAGACTTTGGTCCAGGTTGGAATGGGGTGGAGGGTGTGTTGGGGCATTGAACTAGGCTTGGGGAAGCTTAAACTGTATTTTAAGTCATACTGTGTAGGTAGACATAGATTTTACTAATGGCTTCAAAAGGATGACCCCTGTGTGTTTGTCCATAGACCAGAGAGGTAATACGTATAGTAGAAAGGACACCAGAAAAGGATTAGGAGACCAGGGTGTTAGTTATACCTCCCTCACTAAATAGTCTCTTAAATCTCTCTGGGCTTCATTTTTGCCACATATGAAACACAAGGTTTGGAAAGTCAGGCCTGGGAAATATGTGTCATGGTGCTGCCACTCAACTCCTCTGTGCCCTTAGCAGCCTCTGCAAATTGATCATGTCTCATTTTCTCAGTTATGGCTTCATAATCCTTCTGAGCACAGCATACAACTCACTACCAAATGCATACGGTTGGCACTCAAAGTGAAAATTATTTGCCATTCTATCCAAAGTTTAGTTTCAAGCAACATGAGACCATGACTATGATTGTAATTCTTTGGTTTGATAAAGTATTTTCTCCAAGAACACAAAGGGCATTGACAAATAACTCTTAAATTCTAATACCTAGTACAGGATCTAGCTCATAGTATATCCTCAGTAAATATTCATAGAATAAAAAAATGAATAGCTAATTTTGAAAGGTTTCTTTGTATTGAGCATTTTACATGCATTATCTTTTATTCTTTATAATAATTTTTTGAGGTGTGTGCTTTTTTGAAGCCCATTTTACTGATGAGTAAAGCAAAACTTATAAAGGTTAATAAATAGATATATAAACACACACATATATACATATACATGTATACACACATGTAAGCGTATATATATACACATATAAGTACATATCTCTCTATATATAGACATATATAGATACATATCTACATGTTACTTGTATGTTTATATATAACATACAAGTAACAGGTAGATATGTGGCTCAAACTTGATTCTGTTTGAATGAGTGGCCATACTTTTAACCAGAGCTGCCTCCAAACCCTAACAGAGAAGGGCTGGAGTCCCAAACTGCCACTCTCCATTAACCAAAAAGAAAAATAATAGTTATGTATAATACTCAAGATTATTTGGTTACAACAACAGAAACCAAAAAGAAAAATAATAGTTATGTATAATACTCAAGATTAACCAAAAAGAAAAATAATAGTTATGCATAATACTCAAGATTATTTGGTTACAACAACAGAATCTGACTTTGGTTAACTTAAGCCATTTTTTTTTAAAATCAAAAGGATACTGGAAAATTGGCAGAATAAAGAAGGATAGGATACAGTAGGTCAATAGACAGTTCCTCCAGAGCTTCGTTCTGTAAATAACTCAGCTTCAACCAGTTTCTATCCTTGAATTACTACACTCAAACTCCCAGGAGAGAACTTTGGCCATATAGCATTCCTTAGGGTGGAGTAAGAAGGAGCATCTCATGTGACCACATGAGGTAGGAGAGAGGTGGTTCCCCACTGGAAGATTCAGGTTCTTTCACCCCAAGAAGGGAGAAATAAGAAACAGACAAATGTGTAAGGACCAGTGCCCAAGTCTTCTGATTCCAGTTTAAAATTTCTGAGGCTCCATTTCTGCCTCCAATATAAGTGATCTTTTAAACAAATGTCATCGGGGACTGTTTTTGATTGGATGCTCAGAGAATTAGAGCTCAAGAAGCAGCTGAGGATTTTATTAGGGAAACTGCCTATGAGAGAAAATGAGGAGAGCACCTGGAGATGCTGGAAGAGCTGTCAGACTGCAATGGAGGTCTGACATGGAGAGAAGGAGACAGGGAAGGCATGTTGGTTGGAAGCATGCTAGATTGCCATGCACTCAAAGGAAAGTCAGGAAGGCCATAAGGGAGTCCTTCAGACAAAATCTGTCCTCAGAAGAGTCAGTGTGTCCCAGGAACCAGCTTGCCTTAGTATCCCTGCCAGGCTCAGTCATTAGCTGGGAGCAGACCAGGGCAGGTGTGGCATCAGCACCAACTGCAATAGACTTGAGAGTACAGCTGAGGCCTTGTCAATTACACAGCCTGTAGTTAGAGGTCTTTCAGGCACCTTCTGATGGCCACTGCATGTGCTCTTGGGCATTTCCATCAATAAGATCTTCTGTCTTTCAATCTCCCAAAGATTTATCAAAGAATTTGGAGAGGGCCAAGGACATAGACCTGCCAGACACTAATGGGGTAAATGTAGATAAATATTATTACAACAAGGTTGGTCCTGGGTTTCTCTGCCTCAAACATCCTACTCCAAATTCTCACCTGATTTAAATCATACAGAACACATCCACAGTTCAGTAGTCATTACCATCACTGAAAGTTAGGATTCAAGAGCGTCATCAGATGCTACCACGTCATCTCGGAGCACAATTTATTCCAGTGCCTCCAGTTCCTAACTGGAGCAAAGAAGCATCTGAAAACACAGAAATGTCTGAAAAGTCTATTTTATATATTTTGATTCTTAGGATTTTTTAGAAAATTAGATTGACTTTGCTTGGAAGATTCAGCTCTTTGGAGCCTAATAATCATCATAGGTAACACTCTTAGTATCAAATGCTAATAGAAACACTTTAAATTTATTAACTTATTTAATTTTCACAACACTGTGATGTAGAACTATTATAATCCCCATCTATAGATGTGGAAACTCAGGCATAATGAGGTTAGGTGACTTGCCCATGATCTCACTGCCTGTCAGTGCTAGGGTTAAATGAGAATTCATGCATTCTGGCTTCCGAATCATGCTCTCGACTGCCGCACTACAATGCTCCTGCACCTTCTCTGCCAATGCTATTTTGGTAGCAACATAGGATAATAGTCTCAACAAAACCCACAAAGACCAACACTGAGCACACCAAGGATCCCTCTATCTTAGCCACAGAATGAAAAACATTAGACTCACAATTTGTGAGTTCAGGCAGTATCATAATTTCAACAATACGATCTTGCTGAAGGACAGAATAAAGAAGGGTTATTTTATCGATTACCTATAGACCATTAGTAATAGCAGTTGGCCACTGGACAATCAACACATTTTAAATAGGAAATCTTGGAATTTTATCTGAAACAGATAGATTATATGCAGCGCTTAGCCTGTCTGTGAGACAGTAATAAGGTAGGAATCTTGTGGAGTCTTGAAAGTTAACCCTTGGGAAATCACAGGTGGATTAATACCTTTGATTATTTAACCAACCATCTTCTTCTCTAACCCACAGAACCGAGAGAGCATTCAGCCTCACCAAAGCACTTGACACTTGAAAAAGTACCAAGGTTTAAGCTAGTTCCCACTCTCATTTAATATTCCTTTTTCGGCCTGCTTAGTACACTAGCCTGACATTTTTCTTTGTTCTTATCGGCATATATCTAGCTTCCTCCCACAGATCTCTTGCATGGCAGGCACGGTACAGATTTTAAAAATTATTCTTCCCCCACAGACATCAAAAATGTATGAGCATGCAGTGTGTTCTGGGATGTGGGTAGCAAAGAAGGAAAGAACTAAGGCAGCACTATCTATCAGTTTCTTCAATGCAATTATACATGGCCCCAATACTCTTAAGAGGGTTATATTCATAAGAGATACCTCTTAGTTCAGCCAAGCAGTCAGCTGCATTTTAGTGCACATGCAATGTAGCCAGAGTTCGATTTGGGGTATGGTGGGAGTTATAGTCTCTGCTTTCCAAGAACTTGCAAGTCAGTGGACAGACAAGACAAAGAGGTGTGATAAAAATAGAGCACTTCCCACCAAAAAAGAAAGAGAATGAGGGGTGTGTGTATGTGTAATTTTAATTTTCTAAACACAAACTACACTTTATCCCAACTTCACAGGACTAAATACTACACACTTATAAAACTTCTAATTAATTGTATTTCCCTACAACTTATTGAGATATGTAGATTTTGATTAATATAATTTTATTGGCAATTTTTGTTTCATTCTTGGTTGAGATGACAAATGTTGAATAAGCAAAAAGAGGGGGGGGCTAAAATAAATTCATAATTAATATTTTCCCTGGAAGAAAAGAGCATGGGCAGTGGTAGAAAAACAACTAAGTGACAGTTACTCTAGATAAAGAACCTAATTTAAATAACTACTGAGCCTTAGTGATAGAAACAAAGGCATCTTCTCTGATTTTTAACCAACCCTTCCAACCAACTTGATTCCAAGTTTTTATCCTTAACTATTCAGAAACACTATAAAATGTGAACCCCTATGCATTTTGCCAATTTTAAGTGTGTAATGGAAAAAAATTACTTTCACAAAATTGATAATATTTGAAATCTGAATAATGCTTTCATATAGATTAGCTTGTTTGCAAGAAACACGAACAGTAGATTACACAGGCTGTAGCCTAGGATAACATACATGCTTGAGTTTTCTTGGCCCATTCTTGATGATACAATGCTTAAACCAAGATTTTGTAATTCCAAATTTAATAATTTTTCCAGGAGGAATAATAAATCTATGGTTTGGCGTTAACATTGTTCATCCTATTATTCCATGATAAGCAGTCCTCACAGATCTTCAGAAATGCAAACTGTTTGACTCTGCAAAGAAAGCCAGTGTGAAGAGTTAACATTATAGTCTGACTCTGGATTTGTACTTTTCCTACAGTTACTATACAGCCAGATGCATCATCTTCTAAAACCAGTGCATTACCCTCGACATCAAGATCAGAAAACATCTCAGAGTCCCAAGGTACGACTTTGTGAAAGAGTGGAAACTTGCTTTTCTTGACCCTTCCTCACCAAGAAAACTCTTCCAAAGTTCATTAAAAAAAGCAGAGCTTTTTCAGGATGAGATAGAATTTTTTTCATTTGAAGCATCATAACCATAAATCACAGATGCTTACTTAAATGGGGGAGAGGGCATGTAAGGAGTGGCACACATTAACCAACAGTGACTTATTTTTCCTTTCTTAAAATAATAGGCACTGAGAATGGAAAAAATGCAAGTGCTGCTTCTTCAACAAACCCGTCTTATTCCAGTGAGTAACAGACATATCTTCATTCGTGGTAGTAGATATGCAGAATATTTTAATGTGCTGCATAAGGGAAGGGCTTAAATCATGGACACCCTTTTCTCAACATTACTGAACCTGCAATCGAATTATAAAACTCACCTAACTGTCCCTTGTTTTGAGAATTTCCTACAAATGTTCTCAATCTTAATGAGTGTAACTTTGGGATTTTGTCTTACCTTAGCATTAAGCATTTCCCACCAAGTGCCAAAGGTGAATTGATAGACTAGACTCAGATAAGTCCAAGTGGACAAGCGGAGATCCTCATAAAAATGAATTGTTCACTTTTACAGACTTCATCTTAACATTACAAATGGCCTTTCTTAAAATGCCCTATTTGAGGTAATACATGTATATGTCACATAACATGCATATGTATGCTAAGGTTGAGTATAGAATATAGAATTTCCTTAGCAATTAAGAATTAGATGAATATATACAACATTGATATCATAAAAGATGAACCTAGGTTTAGGTAAAGCTATTCCATTAGATAAGTCAGCATAGAAATTATTGACCTGCTTATTCATAACATCTTAATTTGGGGAGGCAGTAATGACGGTAATCCCATGGCATTTAATTCAACAGGTGTCACTCAAGGTCTATTACAAACCTAGCAGAACTGACTTAAAACAAACATTTAACCATAACAGTGGTATAAAACACCCAGAAATGAATTGGATAACTATTCTCACCCCCTGATAAATATATGAAGAGCTCATATGCAAGCAGAATGCCTAGTTAGTAACAATAGCTTCTACCATAACTCTGTTTCTCCAGTTATATCCCTATGAAAATTTTTTGCCTGCATCACTGACTTTTTAATATGGGAAATGACTGCAGAAAATAAGGCAGATGCCAAAAACAGCAAAAACCATCTTCTTAATAAAAAAAGGAAAAATTCTCCCTAACTTACAGCATTGCGGGCCACTCCCCCAAACACATGCAAGCCACATGTCAACACACATGTGCTGCTCACACACTAAAATCTCTCTGGAGACATGTTGTTCATTTTAAAAAATCACATCCACTATGATATCCACTTATGTTACTTTATGCCTTTTCTAGTTTAAAGATATTATGGAAAAAATATTTGCAAGATTTTTAGAAAGCCAGCATTTTGATTAGAGCAGTCTCAATACGGGCTATGCAATTTTTTTCAGCAACTCTATTATAAAATATGAAGGAACATAAGCTATGAATGTAGCTCTAACTATAGGTCTAGAGAGTATCTTATGCCTTGCCAGTCCTTCATCTCCTCACTCCTCTGGTCTCCAGGAAGGTGGAGGAGCTAGCTCCCTTAGGGTTGGAATTTTGTTTTAGAAAGGCTACAAGACTGACATCAAGTGGATACATCAGAAATGACAACGAGGGCAGAACCTGTGAATCAGATAAATCTCCTTTGCCTAAAATAAAATATTTTAATAGAACGTTTAAAGAAGAAAGGAGGTATGCATACTTTTGCTTAGTGAGTGAACTATAGGTTTTGTGAAATTCAGTAGCTGTTCTAACTGACAATCTCTCTAACACTTTTTAGGTATTATTTTGCCGGTAGTTATTGCTTTGATTGTAATAACACTTTCAGTATTTGTTCTGGTGGGTTTGTATCGAATGTGCTGGAAGACAGACCCAGGTAGGTAACAGTGTTTTGTTTTGTTTGTTTTCCTAAAAGGAGAATATGTGCCCCATCTAAACTTGAATTTAAACACTTAGGGGAGGAGAGGAGTTATAGGAAGAAATAAAATGCCATATTGCTTGATCACAGAAATGGAGGAAAATGGGCAGAGAAATCCATTCAATGCTGGTGAATATAAGGAGAGGGGATTAGTTTCTCTAGATAGATATTATTAAATATGGGCAGATTCTTTCTATGGAAATAGCCCCAGTTTTGCAGGTGGTTCAGAATATCATAGTAAAGAATATAAAATGACATGCCTTGTCTGTACTGAATTTTTTTTCCATTTCCATATAAAAGAGAATAAAAGGAGGTCTTGTTAAAGATTTTGCTTAGGGGCCCATAATCACAAGAAAAGTCAACTATGACTTACTTTCCTCCTTGGAACCACAGCTGCCTTCCAAAGAAGGTGTCTTCCATGTCTGTGTGTTCAGGTAATTGAATCAGCTCTCAGAATTAAACACTATTCCTATTTTTAGTGGGGTTTTTGCTTGACAATTCTCTATTATCTTATTTCTTCTGATAGCATTTAAAACTCATTCTTCTTTCCTTGAAAATGACACTGTTCTCTTCTGGTTCTAAATTATTTGTGTTGTTTCCCCTTATGCCATTTCATCTTCCTCCCCTTGTTCCTTAAATATTTATGGTTCCCATAATTGTATTCTTTTTTGATTCTTTTTTTAACATAAACATTTAATTTTAGGAAAGATTTAGATTTCAGAAAAGTTGCAAGATGTACAGAGAGTTCTCATATACCTCACACCCACTTTCTTCTATTAATAACATTTTATGATAGTGTGGTACATTTGTCACAGTTAATGAACCAATATTCATTATTATTAACTAAAGTATCTACTTCATGCAGTCTTTCTTCTGTTCCGGGATCTTTTTACTCTATAGTCTAACTGAATTCCCCTTCAGCTCCCATGGCTCAGCTCTCCCCTATGTCATCTTAACTCCAATCCATCTTTCCATTGCAGACCTATGTCCTGGCTCAAATCAAAATACCAACTGCCTCTGTATATCTCCACTAGGAGCACCAACAGCTTGTTCAGATTTAAAAAAATCTGACTTCATTGCTTTCCTCCTCAAAATTTTCTTTTTCTCCTGCCTTCTTGTTTCATTCACGATCCTCATACCCAGTTGATTAAATTAACACTTCATTTTTCTCTGTTTAGATTAGTCTCTATTTCCTCCCTCTCCCTCAATGTCCACATTTAATTACTCAAGTCCTGTCTTTCCTGCCTCTGAAATATGTCACAATTCTGTCTCCTGCTATGTATCGCCATTGCTTTGACTCTTGATGCCTCTTGCCTGGACTACTATAATATCTGAATGGCATCTCTGCTCTCAGACTCCGTCTGTAAATCTAGCTCCAAAACTATTTTTCATTCTACCACAAGATTTATCTTTGGTGACCTATTATGACCTTTGAGAGGATAGAGTCCATACTCCTTATTAAGTTATGGAAGCCTCAGTGGGCTGTTTTTCTTTCAACCTCTGTCATTTTTCAACTTAAACTTATGTTCTAGTCACACTGTAATAAAACTTGTTGTGCCCTGGGCATCCAATGTGGTGTCATACATCCATGTCATTCCTTTCCCTAGAATGTTCAGCCCACCTCTTTGCTCGTATATCACACCTATTCTCCAACTTATCCATTAAAATGCAACCCAAGCACCAATTTACTGTATTGTTTTATGACACACCACATCTTCCAGAAGAATGGATTGATTGTTCTTTCATCTTTGATTCTACAAAACTTTCCAGTATCATTCATCGTACTGTGCTGTAGTTACTTCTTGATGTGCTACCTCCCCTCCCATCTGGAAACCCAAGCCACAAACCCTAAACTATTCATACGTGGCAGATCCATAATATTTGCTTGTTAATTTTTTTTTTTTTTTTTTTTTTTTTTGAAAATTTTCAAGGAAACAGAAGCCCCCTCCCTTTTAATGTTTGGATTCTAAATATTTCTCTAGCAAAACTCTACCTCAACATCATAAGCTGTTAAAAAGTAAGGAACAATTTGTTGTATAAGATGTATAAGCCACACTATTCTTTGTTTATCCCATGGATTCTGCCTCCAACAATGCTATCCCTCAGGTCAATCTCTGACAGCGTGGCATATGGACAGTTTGGGACATGAGCATGACAGTGGTAGGGAAAGTTACGAGGCAGAAACAGCAGTGTTCATTTTAGCTCTTGGTGAAAATAAGAAGAAAACAGATGAGTGTCTTTTCCTTTGGGAGTAACTGAATAAACTGAAATATGTTTCCTTAAACAGTTTCCAGAAGGGAAATAGCATTTTTACAAAATCAGATTAATTGGTGATTTCTCTAAGTCTCTAAATCAGCAAGCCTCTCCTTTATGGGAAATCAGCCATCCTAGTTGAAGCTCGTGGGTGTCGAGTACACAGGAAAGGTAAAAATTGGTGTGCTAAATCCATTTGTAAAAATACTCTGAACTAAAAATATGCTTTGCATTTGAAGATTTGAAAATAAGTTATTTGAAAAGTTAACAATTTTCTAAAGAGGACTCTATGTATGAATTGGATTACTCAGAAAAAATGTATACAATTCATATGACAATGGAAAATTAAGAAGATATACAGTACTTTATAACTAAGTTTGGCAATTGTACAATTAGCCAGCTCTACCTGATTATTGTTAATTTTGTTTTCCAGACAGAATTTACAGCACTGTTACCATTAAATTAGCACCATTAAACACCCACAGTTAATTGCTCTTCATGTATGTGGGTGAGATTTCATTAAGTTGAGAAAATGAATAAACCCACTCTGCTCTCTGGAAGACAATATGAAATCAGAAATTCTGGCATGCAACTAAGCTAATCTGGATAATGTTAACAGTATTCTGATCTTTAACCCTAATAAGAAAGGCATATTATGCAGAAAGTAGTTTGTTGGCATGCATCTATCTGCTAATGAAGCCATCATTATTGTACTCTAAGGAAAAATATTAAAACAAACATGCAAAAGATATCAACTCATTTTGAAACAGTGCTATGACTATCATGGGTAATATTCATAGGAATCATAAAAATTGCTGTTAAAACGTTACTGATTTTGGAGTAATGAAAATGTTCAAAAATTGATTGTGGTGATGAAGCACAACTATACAATGGTACTGTAAGCAACTGATTGTACACTGTGGATGATTGTATAGTACGTGAATGTATCTCAATAAACTGAATTTAAAAAAAAACCTTACTGATGATAGGGAAGACCAGGATAGATCTAGCTGGTGAACAACTATGGTGCCATGGATTAAATCCTAGGGAAAGGGGGTTTTGATGGGGTATCTTAGCCAAAATGACAGAAATAGAAGAAGCCAAAATACAAATGGAAGTCAAGGTCACTATAAAACAAGGATGGTAAAAGCCAGGAAAATTATGTTCAAAGGGCATATAACAATGACAAGAGCTGAATTAGAAATGAAAGGAATCTAAGAGATAGGAGGTCAGTAGCAGTGGAATAAAATATGAGCAAAATCATGGGCAAAACAAGAAGGACCTCAGGCAAATCACATTAGACATGGCTTACCTAACTGCCCATTCATTAACTGAGATGTACAGGTATATTGGTCTGGCTTAAGAAGAGGGAAAAAATAATTTTTAAAAAGAAGAAAAAAATTAGAGGACTTACACTCTTTCATGTCAATCTGGAGTAATGAAAATAGTCTGGTATTAGCATAAAGACTGATAAATGGGTCAATGGAAAGAATAAAGAATCAAGAAATGGACCCACACATATGTCAATTGATTCTGATACAGGTGGTAAAGAAATCCAATGGGAAAATATAGTCTTATCAAAAAATGGTGAAAATCTTAAACTTCGGTTAAGCAAAGATTTCTTAGGTAAGACATTAAGCGCATGACCATGAAAGAAAAAACCTGGAGACAGATATACTTGTGGCCCTGAACAGTGCTGAGCTAAGTTAAAATAATCCTTTCTGCCATATGTCCAGAAGTCTTTTGACAGATATGTGGTCACAGATTAATGCAAGATTTGACCACTAACCTCCACTCCCAGGAGGCTGTGTTCCTGTGCAGAGTGGCTCATTCTGAATTCTCCTCCTAAACCCAAGTTGTTATCTACTGGACACTTGTGAAACAGCCTGGCAAAGCAAGGAAAAGATTAGTGGCAGTTGGTAGCCTCAGTGACATTTTGCAGGATACTTTTTAGAGGCTGAATCAGTGGGCTTAACAATGTAATTAGAAGCGATTATCTATATTGTTGCTTGCCTCAAATATAGTGACTTGTGTCCCCAGAAAGACCAGTGTATAAAGTAAGGTAGAAAATTCACTTCTCTGGTATAAAGAATAATTTGATACTTTGAGCTGATTTTTTTTCAGAGCCACTGAAATAAACTGAAACATTTTCTGGTGTCTGTGGGGTGTGTGATAATGGACAGTGGTTTCCGGTAGTCATACGAAATCGTAACATCAAAATTAGTCCAGAACTAAGTTCAGAAGTTGACTAATGAGGACTAGTCCATGAATGTCAGGGTGAGTGTTAGCCACCCTGAGGAAATGGTCTCTGGGGGAAGAAAAATTTATAAACTGACTTTAGAAACATCAGTGCAGAACTTTGAGACCAAACAGCGTCTCGGCACAGAATATGGCAGGGGTCTCAGGTGATTGGTAGCCATGCTCCTTCCAACTCTAATAGCAGCTTTCTCTTTTAGGCACGCCGGAAAATGGAAATGACCAGTAAGTAAAGCCTCAATCATTGTTTATAGGAACCCTGAATCTATTTTCATAGAGGAAGTTATTGCTCCTCTAGTTACACTTTTTCTGTCTTTTAAAGGAATTTGTGTCAAAACCATGATATATGGTTTGGCTAACTATTTATCAGAGCTCTCTATTCAACAGAAATTTTCTAACAATGAAAAGAGAAGACTGCTCTTAAGCTTGGATAAAGTGACAAAATGGGAAATCGAAATATATGATTTTAAAAGAGAGAAAAATGACCATATAAAAAGAATACCTAGAGTTTTAAAAAAGTTTTCCCAGTGATATTTTCAGCATGTTTATCCCAATTAGGGAAAAATCACTGCCTGCACCTTGAGGCATCTCTAAATGGCTTCTCCTTAACAGAAGATAAAATAAACAAAACAGTAGTTAGCAATCCACACAACCATTACAGTTGAGAGGCTGCAAACAAGTTTTAATCTCAGAAAAGCAAATTCTGTGATTAAGTTTTCTTTGTTGACCTCAATTTGCAGTCTGTCATTACATAAGTGTGTTTGTATGTCCTTCCAGTTGTGAACTTTAGAAAAACACTTCTACATTACCTACCCATCTGAATTAGAAAGGGAGCCCTTGAGATGTCCAAGGAAAGGAATTAGGATTTGAAACTGTTTAGAATATAAGAAGAGAGACGTGGGAACTCAGTTAAAATGGGCAGGTAGACAGTTCAGGCACCGTGCAGGATCCCAGGACTCCTTGAAAAGGAGCATCCCCAGAATTCGGCATCAGTCCAAACATTTGGAAACCCTTCTCTCTTCTTAATTCAGAGCTGTTGACATATGCAATACAGACTTTGTGACAACTGCTTCACGTGACCCATATTGTTGTTTAATTGAGCTGATGTTCACCACTGTAGCAGAGTGACAGGGATTTATTGGAATTTATTGACTTGATTCCAGAAGTAGAAAGTGTTATAAACGTATATGTGTGTATGTGTGTGAAGAGCTGCAGGTTTTGCCATAGAAACTTTATGTGTGTGTGTGTATGTGTGTGTCCCCTTCATTCTGTTTATATCATGCTTACTTTCTTTCACAGACATACAATGCTAATTACTGTGGTGCTAACTTAATGTTTCCTGTTCCAAATAGACCTCAGTCCGATAAAGAAAGTGTGAAGCTTCTTACTGTTAAGACAATTTCTCTTGAGTCTGGTAAGTTCCCATACAGTTGATTGAATGGAAAATGGTTCTTTCAAAATCTAACTGTATGCTTTAGTTTTTTTTCATGTTAGACATAACTGAAAAGCATAATTTCTTTAGAAATTGTCAATTTGTTACTCTCAATAAATACAAATCTGCCATGAAGGAAAGAGGAGCCCTAGAAATACAATTTCTTATAATTTTATAATTTCTTAGGTAAAGTAATTTGATTTGAAATGTAAAAATATTTCAGAATATAGATATGATTTGTATGAGTTATATTACATCAAGAACAATGAAAAATCATATACTAAGTAGCTTTGAAAGAATAAAAAGAAAACAAAAATTCTTGTTTTGAGCAGACCATATCTTTAAAACATTACCACAAAAGGCAATTATTGGTTTACAAAACAATCCATGTGGCTCTAATTTAAAAATTAACTTACATTAGTACATCTACAATATTCAGTCCCCCCCCAAATTTTATCTATACAATATAGTCCTAGATTATCTGCTATGTAAAGTGAGAGCTATAAAATGGTAAACTCCATTATAAATATTTCTGCTAACAAAAAAGAATTTTAAAAAACAGAAAGCTATAAATATTGTCCCAGATCAAGAGCAAGTTACCACAGGCTGAATGTGGTTGCAATTTCAGGTAGGAGAGTCCAACTAGAACAAACTACAATAGGCAAACAGAGGACTTCAAGAGCAGAAGCATTCAAAGCTTGCAAAGCCCTGCCCAAACCCCTCCTGTGATTCATTCTCTTTTAAAAGAGAACTTCATTCCATTCTCTATTCCATTCTTTGATATACACATTTTCTTTATTCTCACACTGTTCTCTCACAGGTAATGATCTGAATGGACAAAGAAGCAAAATTCATTCAAAGGATAGTTAGTTAGAAACTATTCACAGGTTTCTCCCAGCTATTCTCAGTCCTTGACTAAGCAGTCCAGGCTATTCCACTAGGTCAGGAAAAGGGGACTGAAATTGATAAAGCAGGCTAAATGTGACCCTGAGAACCAGTACCCCATTTAGCAGGGAAAGCTCTCAGAATCTGCCTGTGGCTTAACAGCAGATATTACGATAATTTTACACAGTCTCCTTATTCACTTGGGAATTTAACCAACACTCCACAGCTTCCTGGGTTATCGAAGTTGTGGCTTGATTGCTAGCCAGCACTTGGAAGCATCCTCTGTGTATGAGCGCCTGGCTCTCCTTGTGTGCTGGGGTCAGGATCACCCACCACACTGGAGGAAGGACAACTGATACCAGAGCCAAGCTTCCGTGAGGGGCAAAACCCCAGGAGAACCAGCTATTTCTTGGTTGCAGATTTAATATCTGATCCTTTCTGAGGGGACCAAGGGCAAATCTTTGTAGGCTAATATCTCCCACTCTTGTAATAACAGCAGTAATAAGTGGAATGCAGCATGATGAGAGAGTTAAGAAGACCCCTCGATGCTTCCTTTTTCTTTGTAAGTGCCTTTTCAGGTCACTGGTCTAAGGAGGAAATATTATCATGGAAATGATGATATATATTCTCTGGTACTTTCATTTCTGCCAACCTCAATTTGGAAATCATGTGACTTTTAATAAAATAAACCCTAAAAGGTCAACCCAGCCAATCTACCATGGAAAATATTTGGTGATATGGCAAGACTGAAATTGGTGATTTACAACAGATATTCATAGCTCAGAATTAATAATCTAAGCATAATGATCTCCAAATGCTCTTTACAGTACTATAATTTTTATTAAAGTCTACTGTTAGCAGAACTTGATAGCTCCTGAAACACAAACAAATCTCTCCCCACTGCCTTTCAAAATGTATCCGTATTTGTTTTCTTTATAAGCCCATGCTCAGTACACTCAGCTGAAGTTACATTATTTAACTGCTTTCTTTAACTTATGTAACTCTTGCCCATGGGTAAATCTTTCTTAAAATACACCTAGAACAAACCTTGAAATGATTAGGCTGTTTGACAGGAATTCAGACGTCTAGCCAAATTTTAATTTGGTCTCATACATAAATTTTTAGAAATTTTTATAGTACTGAAAAAAAAATTGATAAAACAAATACCTGACTATCTACCACTCAGAATTGATGATTGTTACATTTTATCTTATTTGTTTCCAGGCCTAAGAAATACAATAGAAACTAATGTGCCTAAGTGGATAACTAAAGGAAATTTGAGCTTCAGAGGCCATAAAATTCTGGGGTTGTTCAGTCCCTCAATTTATAAACTCTAGGCTTATATCTCAAAATAAATTGTGCAATTTTATAGGTCAATAAACAATGTTTCCAAGGAAACAGACCTCTACAGCAACCCATCTTCAGGGAAAATGCCAGTGGATGCCAACTGGGTTTATAGAGAAACCTCAATGAACCATAGTTGGCATTCTGGTCATTTTCTTCTGGTAAGAAAGTGCCAACCCCACAACCTCCTCCTTTGATTAGGTCATGATGTTCACCCATCCACTACTTCCCTTAAATATGTTCTCTCTCAAGCAGTTCTGCTGAAATTGTAGCTCATATATGTTTAAAATTTGATTCTATAAATTTGGGGTTTTCTTTAATGTAAAAAGGAAAGAGTTCACTAGGGTATAACAGGAATGTGCTCTCAGAAAAAAATGAACATCAAATGTGGCAGATCAAGCAGTCCTTCATGAGAAGATATGAGAGCCCATTGGGCTTTAGTAAGAAAGCTGCTCAAGTTAGACATCACTGTGATTGACTACAAAATATACATGTGATACAGTGCATTTTAAATGATTCCCACTTACATCACATCTTAGAAAGTTAATTTGAATTATCTCATTTTAATATAAAACTGTAAGAATTAAGAAGAACACTGCTTAAATCAGAAAATACACAACTTCACAGAAGAAAGAAAACACTGTATCATAGGACTTAGCTTAAGGGCATTACATGGTGTTCAATCATTTGAAGCTAGAAAAAGCAGATCTGAATTCATTTTAATGTTCCTCTTCTTAAAAGCCTCTGATAAGTTCTTATTACCAAAGATAAAGTTCAAAGACCTTAGCAGGTCTGCAAGGCATTCCAGTATGCACCTGCTTTCTCTGTGTTTGTTTCTGAACCACTTAATAATGCATATTCCCCAGACTCCATTTGTCTTGCATCCCCTTACCCTCTTTCTGGCTGATCCTTTGAAAAAGGAGATGATTTCTTGGTCTGCTTTGTCACTTCCACCTCTCCCTCCCAACCATTATGGTAATTACTCATTCTTAGTATATTATTAGTATGATAATACTAATTAGCTGTTACTATACTAATTACTCATTAATTATCATACTGTTTACTCATTGGTTATTACTCATTAAATGCATATTCACTTGTTTGTGCTTATTTACTTTTTACAAATAAATTCATTAAGAACAAGAAATAAAAAGATAAAGAGGAACAAAGATTCATGGAAGATTCATAAAGCTGTATATAGATTGAGCTTCTGTCATCTATATTTGGGTTCATTTCCTGCATACTATTCCAAATGTAAATGGCCATTCCCCTCCCCTCTTAATTTATTGTTAATTTGGCAAATTAACACATATTTCTGCCTTGTAATATCTCATGACTTAAGCTGCCATTTTAGTAATTGACCACATTATGCATAATAGAGAATAAAATAAAATAGAGAATAGAAAAGGATTTAAAATTACCCATGACTCACAACCCTGATACAAACGCTATTGGCATTTGGTGTATTTCTTTCCAGTTGTTCTCACTCTAAGTATATATGTGTTTTGTTTGCTGTCACTATAGATACAATTATTAAAACTATGAGATCATGTTGTTATTAAATCTTTCTCATATTCTCATATTTTCTATTCCAATTAGACAGACCTAGATGGGAGTTATTAGGAATTATAATGATTTTCACATGATTTGCTTTACATGGCTTCTGGCAGACAGTAAAGTTTCAATGAATTATTTTATATACTCCTCACTCCTGTACTTCATAAACCCAGGTTCCAGGCAGGTGCTATGCCTTTCACAAAACAGTGAGCAAAGGGCTGGGATAAGGGAGGTTGTTCTGTGCTGGGTGTTTTTCAGAGCACAGGACCTAAAGCATACCTGAAGGGGAGCCCACGTGCTTGTTCTCCCTGTCAGCCTCTGGCACTATTTGTTGTTGCCATGACCGTGCAGTAACAAGTGACATCCACGGAGTCCCCAGAAGACAGATTTCCTGTGCCAGCAGATAAAGGCTGAAGCAAAGTGATGGCATTTACTGCTTTTATATAGTGTGACTGATGTTGATACTTGATTCTACCTGAAAGACACAAGTGATGTGAAATTTGTTGGCCACGAATCCAGGGGAATATTAAAAAAAAAAAAAAATGCCAGGGATCTTTCAGCTTCCCACCATCCCAGGTTATATTTATCTTAATTTTGTATGGTGGAATAACACTGTAATTTTGAGTAGTGTCCCCTGCGCTGCTCCATATGTAACCAAAGTGTTCATATTGGCCTATAAATTCATTTTCACAAAACCCTCACTGGATTAGATAAACAGAAGGACCCTAAAATGTCTTCCTGATAAAATAGCACTTTAAACATGTAATATAGGTTTGCTTAGGCAGAGTCAGCTCATGTAACAAGCAAAAAATCAATAACTCATTCCCTAGGATGTCCCTCTTATCACTCCCCAATGCACACACCCACTGCCAGAGTGTTACTTGGCATTCCTCCCTTAGGGTGAAAATGGATGATGGCTGGAAAAAGTTCATCAATCTTGGCAATTTCCAGGCAATACTAAGAAGCAAATTGGGCCTCTAATGACATTCTTGCAGGGAAATTTGACTTTCCTTGAAAAACAAAAACAAGCCAAGAAACTTTATTTTCATTCTTATTCACTCTCTGAGTTTATAGATCAAAACACGTCTTCCATTTTCAGGTGAGCAATCAGCACAAGGAAAAACTAAGAACTGACAGCTTGATGAATCTCTCCACACCTGGGCAATAAATATGTAAGTTCCACAATTTAATTCACTGAGATATTTATTAATATATGGTCTGTTACTTTCTGCAGCTTAGAGTATTTTTAAAGACCTTTATAAACTGAAAAGTTAATGTTTATATCCATGAAATCATCATTGTCTCTTTGTCAAAAACAAACCATGAGAAGAGTTGCCAGAAAAATGAATGTTTTAGGGGCTGTAGATTCTTCTAGTGTCCCTTCCTACCTAAGGAGTGACACATTTCACTCTTCTTCCTTTTGGTAATGTTTTTCTAAAATTTGGTTTTCATTTTACATGCACTTTACCTGGGTCAGTATATACACTAATAATGGTAGTTACACAGGGTTCTATTGTTAAAGTAGACTCGACCCAAAATGACAATGCTTTCAAATTTACAATTTATTTCAGGAAAAGAATATGATGTAGCATCAGCATTAGAGAAGGGACACCATCATAGCAAAAGGCTGTCTCAGGGCAAGGTGTCCAGAGAATCCAGGGGCGAGTTCCAATTGACCTCTCTATGAAAGAACTGTCTCGTATGGGAAACCACTGACATGTGCTCAAGACATCTCAAACCAGGGAACCCAAATTGCAGTCTCAGCTGGGGTTTCTCATATCCTGCTGCTCATTTAGGCATCTTCTTGCTCAATGACCAGCCCCAACGGTAGAGCCCTCCAGGGGGGCTCATAGAGACCAATTGCAAATCATCAATCTCATTTGTAATCAATGAACAATGGAAACTTCTCAAACTTTGTGGTTACATGGAACATTATTATTCAAGATGTCCCATGCCTTGGCTACGGGTCAGTGCCAGGTATGTACATTCCTTACGTAAGTAAAACAGCTCAGGCCAATTCCAGGTCTGCTGTTCTTAACCCTCCCAGCTCCATATGGGGATGCTTTTTGCTTTTCTAGAATTGGGTAGGGAGATTTTCTTCTAAATTTGTCACAATACGAAGCATTAAGTTCCCTGACAATTAATATTGATGCTTTATAGAACCTGCAGGAGAATCTACCCTCTGGCAACTGACAATAAAAAAGGAAAATGCAAATATTTATATGCCTGGAGTTGGCCTGACCATACTGGGTAAACCTTGCAGGGTGGGGATCACATTCTGTGTCCACTACATGTGTCTGCTACCCCACTACTAACACTGCTGTTACAAACACTCAGTAACTGCTTGTTGAATAAATAACGCCTGTCATGATTCTCTGGCCAGAAGCAGGAGACAGTGACAGCGGAGTGCCATCCAGATGTAGGTATCAATATCAGAATTCTATCCCTCTTTAGTCAGCAATTAGAGGTGAATTCGAATGAGAGCTATCAGAGAGTTTTCCCATCCTTTTGCATTGGACAATTACCATTGCAAAGTTTGCATGTGGACATGTAATTCAGCCCCTGCTATGATTTCTTTGGGGCCCTGTGGCTACTGAGGGATGCTTCCTATATTATTAAAATGCTCAAATCTAGTGGTAAACTGTGTACCTTGGAGAGAAAGAGTCTTCTATTCTGTTGAAAAGAAAAAAAAAATCAAAAAGGTATGTCAGAGTCAAGGAGTGGTACTGACTCAAACAATCTTCATAAAAGGAATCATTGTCTGATTCTCATTTTTTCCCATCTGGGTACTTTTTAAAATATCCCTGGAAAAAATAGGCTAACAATCAGTGTGGAGATTGGGGGAGGGGATTAGCTAATAATATCTAAATGTGGCAGAAGATGGATAAGGAACTAAATGCAAAAAAAAAAAAAAGGAAGGAAAGAGGGAGGGAGGGAGAGAGAGAGACAGAGAGAGAGAGGAGAGAGGGAGGAAGAGAGAAAGAGAGAGGAAATAAATAAATAAATAAATAAATAAATAAATAAATAAATAAATAAATAGAGGGAGGGAGGGAGAGAGAGAGGAAAGGAAGGAGGGAGGAAAGAAGGGATAGTAGAAGACAAAAAGATAATGTTTTATTGGATAAAAATTTTCAAAACATAAAACAGTGTCAGAAAATTCAGTGGAAAAGAGAGGAATTCTACAACACTGTGACTTAAAACTTCCAAACATAAACAGTACTGTAAAGAAAATTATAAGACAAAAAAGAAACAAATTAGAAAAAATGTGTCTTAAATATGATACCAATAATTAAAATCCTAAATATACAAAGAAATACAAATTGAGAAATAAAAAAATAAGCAAAGGCCATGAACAGGCAATTTATAGTAGAGGAAATAGAAATGGTCATATAAAATTACAGAGGAGTTCCTACATTACTAGTAATCAGAAATGTGAATTAAGACCGAAAAAAAAAAAAAAGAAAAAGAAGAGTAATGTATCAATTTAGTTACTTTTCTCTAAAACTTTCAGTGGTACTGGTAAAACAAATAGTTTTACATACTGCATTTGAAAATATAAATTGAATGAATCTTTCTGGAAAAAAGTTTGCTGATATTGACCAATAGATTGAAAATATTCACATCTATCACCTAGTATTTTTACTTTAAGGAATTTTTCCTAAAGAAAATGACTTGAAATGTGATTAAAGATTAATATAAAGATGCTAGCAAATGTTTGGAAACAGCTTGAATGTCTAATAGTGGGGAAAATATAAAATAAATCATTCTCCATCGGATCAGTGATATTATACAATGTCTTTCCATAATTTTTAATGACCTGCAAACAAGTCCCAGACATAATGGAAAATGGAAAACAAAAACAATTTTAAAACTGAACATCCAAGAATCTCGTCAGCTGGGTTTGCTAAAGATCTCCCTGTGAGCTTTCTGCCCCAACTTTTGTCATGACTGATTTGCTTGAGTTTTTGAATTTTGAAGATTAAGGGTTGTTTTCTCCCCCTCCCCGCATTGGAAATGCATGTTACATAATGCAAATCTCCTAAGCTAAAGTAGTTTCTTATTTTAAAAAGAATCATTTCCAGAAATAATTCTTTTAAGACACCACCTTTACCTGTAATGGTTTGTTTATCCTTCATCTCCTGATCAGTTTTTCTTGATGTTATTTTTGAAAACTGACCAAGATAGAAGGAAATGTAGAATAAAGGAGGGTTTTCCTCATTGGTATAAAGAAAACAGATTCAAGAGAGTTGAAGGATTTTTGTTTGTTTGTTTTTCAGGATTTTTTTTTCTTTAATTAGGATTAATGTTTGTTCTGTGGTGCTTGAACATGTTCATAGAACCAAAGTTTGGGAACTGGAAACTTAATGCTGATTTGTACATGAAGCTTCTCTTGTATTTGAAGATTATACAGTTAATAAATTTATATTAACAAATCACTCATCAAAAAAAAATACTGAAGGGAAGACAGTCATTTGACCCTGTTCTGTGGCATTCTGAGCTTGCACCCTCACCCATGGGTCTTCTTTTCTCATCTCCCTTCTATTGCAGGCCACCTGGCAGGGTAAAGAACGAAAGGAGTTTCAGACTAATGAAAATCTGAGGAGCTGAAAAGTCCCATAGCTATTATGAAAGTCCCATCCCACAAAACCTCAGCAGTGTGGAATATTAGCCATTTCTATTTTTTTCTCCTAGATACAATTCACTGTATTTCTGTAATTTTCTAAATCATGTTCTGGTCATCTAAAAGCATTTTCATGCACCTCTGGGAGAGCCTAACATATTTGTCAATAATTTTTCTTATATGTTTTAATGTAGCAATAGGAGCTAGAAGGAAACCACCAGGAGTAAAGGAGTTTTATTATCTGATCCTAGTCCATGGTCCTGAAAAAATGTCTTAATAAGACTTTGCATTGGGTTCCACATCTGTAAGCAAGGCTAAATTATCTTTTTCCCTTAAGGCCATTGTGATTCTTTGTACTGTGTTGTCAGTATAGCCAAAGAAATCTATCACAAGATTTTATTATAAAAATTATCACTTAATCTTTATAAGAATCACAAATTTACAACATTTTATAGTTTTGAAAGAGTCAGTGACTGTCAAGTTCTTTAACATCACCATTAAAGCCAACAGACTGAATTTTGGAGGGATTATACTGTTATAAAGAAAGCAAATATTTATATTGGTAGAGACCCACAAACTGAAATTATTGATTAATGAAAATTCATTAAGGAAGCAAAGACAGTTGGAGAGTTGGCTGTTTATTCTTCTCTGATGAGTACACAGCAGCAAAGTATGCAAGTTACCAAGACATTTCTTAATAACTCACACTTTCACACCAAGCACTAGACCTTGTGCTAAATCCTTTTAGTGATGGGCTTGCAGTTAAGACCTTTAATCAGCAAAAGAATACCATGAGGATTGGGTTGAGATACATTGCTCTGTGTTTAATATGGGAGATTAATTCAAGAGGAGCAAGACCAGAAACAGAAAAGTCAGAAGGCTTTTGCAATATTCCATAGGAAAATGACAAGGCTTAAACTAGGGCTGCAGGTACAGTAAGGATGGAGAGGAAAAGCCGAATAGAGGAACTTCTGGAAGATAAAATTCTCGAGATGTGGTGATTGATTGGATGTGGGTAGAGGGGAGCAAGGGAGAACAGGATGGTACCCACACTTCTAGCCTGGGAGCCTAGGTCAATGATGGAACTAATAGCAAGGATTGGAATTATGAGCTGAGGAGGAAGGTTTGAAAGACAATGCAGTGGTGTTGAATTTCATGTCGGACATCCACGTGACTCTACTGGCTGGACAAATTCAGCTGGTCACTAACATTCTTACCACAAATGGTCTTCCCTAGCTTTTCTACTTCTTCATGTTCTTGGAATCTGAACTTTTTTTGTTGTCCACAGGCTTAGCCTTTGGCTTCCATGCTCCAGAGGTAGGAAAGGAGAAAGCCCTGTGGACACAATCCTGACTTCTAAGCCTGCTACCCAGTCTACACCGGCCACCTGTACCAATACAGTGATGTCTGGATGACATGGAATCATTTGATAGAAGAAAAAGGATCCTGGACCTCTCCCATCCTTAACAATGTAAAAAAGTATATTACTATATTTTATAGAAGTATTCCTAAGAGAGCAAATTTTAGAAGGAGCATTTGTAAAGCAGTTAACCTTGACAGTCCAGGCAGATAGACACAGTGGTGGCATGACCTTGCATCGAGTTTAAAGTTTCAAGAGCCTAAGTTTTTTCTCCAAGGAGATTTTCCTACTTTCTTGGTGTTCTTCTGTTATCTAATGTTTGTATTTATTGTTTCCACTATGTTAATGCAGGGGAAATTCGCACGTGTATTTTTAAATCCTAGGTAGAAATCATGCCATGTCACTTTGTACATAAGGATATTTTATTCATATTTTCATGTGTAACTTTTAACAAATAATTACTATACTCAGCACACTAAAACTATCACAATGTGACTTTGAAAATGGCAATGGTATTTTGTTCCCTTAATTGTTAATATTTTTCAGAGCAAGACCCTAGAACTCACTCATGAAAGGCATCTATAATAAGCGAGAAAGGGACAAAGGATTCATGTATCAGACCCAGTTATGGGAGAATCACTTTACCATTTCTTTAGTCTTTCTATTTGTAATTCACATTATGTGACCAAGATATAAGTACATGCCCTGTATTTATCTGTACCACATTCATTAGAGGATAACAGGATCAAGATTTTTCATTAATCCACTTGGTCGATACTATCTCTGTGCTTTTGTACATCTTTCAGAAGTGTAATTATTTTTTCAAGCAATGATTGCTAAATCTTCTGTTTGTAAAAAACCAATACTTCATAAATACATAGTTGTGATATTGTTTTCATATACATATGTTCATAGCTGCTATTCTATCAGAAGAAAATTCTTCTATTGAATGCTGACCAATCAACCTTGCCCACTTCCTTGATACATGGGATCAAAATATCTGATTGGCTGAGGCTCTGTGGAAAGCTTAGGAACTAAAAAGATGCCACTGGCAGTTCTTTAACTTTTATGATTGCCTAAGCTAATTTTCATGCTAAATTGTTTTCAGTGATCCAGGGGCAATATAGTGAGATAGAGTAGTGTGTTTAAAATGTCTTTTTTTCAGTGCTTTTGAAAACGTCCAGTTCTAGTAGTTATATAAATAATTACCTTAATGTTAGCTTTCTGATGTCTGGACTATTTCTAATCAAGAAGACCAAGCAAACATATCTATATTGCTGACCAGTGTTTCTTTAAGTTTCTTTGAGAATGATGGGGAATGGGGGAGGGTGAAGAAAAGGAAAAGCAAGAAGAGAGACAAAAGAGTAAGGATCATCACTACATACACTTTTACTTCAGGGCTACTGTCCATACTTAACTCTAACCCATAAGCTTTTAAATGGGCAAGACTGTTGCTGGAATAGGCTGAGCATTGAACATTGTCTTCAGAAGGAAAATATACAAATGTCCCAAGAATAATCTTCAACAGAATCTACTGCAAAGAAACAAACTTCTCCACAAGTTAAATGACTACAAATGATTGTTATTCTGGCTTCTATAAAATCATTTTCTCTACCTTTCATAAGCATTGTTAGAAGAGAGTTTGCAAAAGTCAGGAAGAGGGAAAGTTTTTAACAGCCATGAGGGAAAGAAATTCATTCTGGTTCAAGAATTGTACTTAAAGAATATGTTTTAAACTAACAAATCTTTAAAATTTCTAAAGCGATAAGAGGATTGAGGAATTTGCAGAGATATTCATGGGATTTTGCAGCATCAATCTCAAAGGTAAAGTCTGCATTTTTATAAGTCAATAAACTGTTGAAATATGGCCCTTTATTTTCAAGCCAAAATTGTCATTAATCACACATTTTTAAATTATCTGTTTTAGATGATATATATTTTTTATACCTGAATTTTTACAAAATTTTTATTCTCACAAAGAGTTCAAATGTTGCTGCACCAAAGGAAAGGATATATTTGGACCAAAGTCAAGAATTTCTATGTGTTTGTTCTGTAAGACAATATGAATATAATTTAAGCCTATCAGTAATCAAAACACATACAACAGCTAATTAGCTGGCACTGTTGTCATCTGAGAATAAATGGATTCTGTTGACCAACAAACTGGCTGTGATCAGCAAGCATAGAAAGACTTCTAAATTCCCCTTGCTGAACTGAAATATTCCATTAACATGGGTGACAAATCTGAGTTTTATTTCTTGTCTACCTGCCAGATTTAAGTTTGTGAGGCTCAGTTTAGGAATAGATGAACCTTCAATGTTGAACATACTAGATTTAGCCTGATTTTTCTCCATTGGGCCCCACTTTGTGGTTATTCAAGATTTCATGGGGCTCTAAAAGAAAACTAAGGATATCCTTAACAAGTTATGTTTTAAGTGACTATATTCTCAATACTATAGAACTATAAATTATTGCCTATTATTAAAAATATTTATCATTGAGATTGATTAATTAAAAGTTAGGTACCATGTATTGAGACTTTTGGATTTTACACAGATCTTCATTTTTAGATACCCCACAAATACAAACAGAACTTTTTGTGCATCATTGAATGAGTCCTTGCTTCCAGGAAATTTGTTCTGTGACTGGAATGCATCTACTTTCTGTTCTGGTTACTTCTCTAAAGGGAAAATACAGTTTTAATAAACAATGCAAAAACCTTCAACTTGTCTAACAAAATTACTTTCTTAAACTTGAAGTCAGAAGTTCTACCAAAGTGATCATGGGCAATATCATTACTTAGGTAATAACATGTATCCAACATTCACTATGCACCAGGCACTATGCTGAAAATTTCAGTTATCATCTCAGTTAACCATCACAATAATGATGAGACATAATTCCTATCACCATTATCACCATCGTCATCGTTATCATTACCATCACATTATCAGAATCATCTCCATTTTAAAGATGTGGAAACTGAGACTCAACTTTGCGTAACTTGTCCAGGGTTATGCACTAGTAAACAGCAAAAATTTGGATTCCACCCTATGCCCAAATCCATATTCTTCATCACTACACTACTTAGTCTTGGTTTGCTTGTATATAAAAAGGTGTAATACCATTATGCTCCTGGCCATGATTGAAAAATAGAGATCAGACATCATCCCACTATACATAACTAAAATACTGAACAAGATATTTCAAACAACTGTATTAGACATTGAACCGGAGGCAGAGCTGGACTGTGATCCATAAGAAAGAGGTGCGTCCTATGACTGTCCGGGCTCCAGCACACTCCAGACAAGCTTCAGAGGGGGATCCCCAAGGAGCATCTGGCAGTCACACAAACTAGAAGGACCAAGATTGGAGCATGGGCACTAAGGTGACTGGAATTTGTGGAACAGAGTACCAGGGAGGAGGCAGCTACACAGAGAAAGATCTCAAAAAATCTGAATAGGGTTCCATTTGTATCTGTTGTTCATGGAAGATTAAGCTGTGCACACTCAGGGTGACACTCCATGAGGGCAGGCGAAGAATGACTGGATTGCTGAAAGCTGAAAATTCCTAGATCTCATACAGGGCAGAGTGACATACAAGGTCTGATGAGCCATGTGGGAAAATCCTCACTGATTACCTAGGATGTTAATTAATGGCCCCAGAAGGGTCATCTGTTAGTAGCAGTGTTAAAATGCCCTAGAGTAAAGACTACTCTTTATAAGCCCCAACAAAATTTAAAAGCAAGTCTTGAAAGGATCAATCTGATCTACAAAATATTTAGCAGCCTTCCAGAACAAAGTCCAACAATCTTCTTCAAAAACAAAAAAATGCTGCATAACAACAACTCAACAACATATAATTCCAAATATCCATCTTCTAATCTAAAATTAATTCTGGCCCCTGAAGAAGTAAATTGTGGGTTATAACCATGAGAATAATTTGTCAATTAAAAGACTCAGAAATGACAAAGATGATGAACACTTCAGAACTCATTATATGAGGTCGTATTATCCTGAGAACAAAATCCAGCAAAGACATCAAAAGAAAGAAAGGAAAAAAAAACAATACTATAGGGCAATATCTCTCATGAACATAGACATGAAAATCATTAATTAAATATTAGAAAATCAAATCCAGTGATATAAAAAATAATAAGTGAGATTTATTCCATCAATGCAATGTTGCCTAACATTTAAAAATTAGTCATTATAATTCAACATAATAACAGAACAAAGGAGAAAAACCATATACTTATCTCAATAGATGTAGAAGAAGAATTTGACAAACTTCAACACTGATTCATGATAAAAACTCTCAGCAAACTAAGACTAACAGGGAAATTCTCAATCTAATAAAGGACATTTATGAAAAACCTAGAGCTAACTTCATACATAAATGGCGAAAAGCTAAATATTTTCCAGTAGCTGGGGAAATTTCTAAACCCTCTATTCTACCACTAGTTTAGAACCTTCTAGGTTTTTCTAAACACAATGATTCTAATGGCACCTATTAATATAAAAGGGCTTTTAGCAAGACTGACATTTAACTAATAAGCTAATAACACATTGAAAAGTTTTAGTACCTGAGTCTGCTCCCTTCCTACATACCTTTCAACACAGCCCTCCTGGTTCTTCCTCTGGGACCCTCAGATTCTCCAGGATCCAGCATCATTTCTGACCCAAATGGGGGCATCTGTTTTGAAGAGTTAATACTCCGTGCCATACCTATGATTGGATATTTTGAATATCACTGGTATTTAGGAATTTTTTTGATAATGAGAAGGAGAACAATAAGGGTAAGTAATTCCAGAGAACATTTTTTTTAATTATGTCATTTGACTTTTGATTTCTAGACTTTATTGACCAATAAATAAATTGGGTTACCTCAATTTAAGCACTTAATACAGGATTATATTTGCAGGGTTGTAGAGAGTAAAACCTTGAATATGCATCCAAATTTAGGGTCAGATCTTGATTGGCCTTCTCTACTATTGGGTGTTTGTGATATCCATGCATTCTGTTGCTCAAGAATATAAACTGAGTTGGGAATGGGGGTGGGTGGGTGGCTAGGTTATAATAAAGGACAGAGCTTCTTTGGTGTGCTGACAA
Organism: Choloepus didactylus; assembly: GCF_015220235.1. Lineage (NCBI taxonomy): Eukaryota > Metazoa > Chordata > Mammalia > Pilosa > Megalonychidae > Choloepus > Choloepus didactylus. The sequence goes on along the minus strand of NC_051309.1, from coordinate 109,404,584 downwards.
TATTTTAGCAGAGGACTTCTTACTACAGGTGTTGTATAATAATATTACAAGCATTTAAATTGTAAATGTAAGCACCATGCAGGATTTATAGCATTTTGCTTGAACTAAAACTAAAGCAAATGAGAGCACTTTAAATGAAAACCATTAACCACTGCATTGCTCTTTCCATTGTGATACCATTTAATTATCTCAAAGAGTTTCAATGATTTGATAGATTGGAGGAGGCACAGATGAGGTTTTCTCTGGCTTTGCACAAAACCCCACTTATCTGTTGAGTTCAACGTCACTGTTGGTAGTGTGTGTGCTCAAGAAGCAGATTTTAATTAATGACTCTATTATTCAGGAATTATGGTTCAGAAATGTGTTGAACTTCACTATAACATCTTGGAAAGATGTTCTCAGCTGCACACTGTTATCACAATACAGCCCAATCTCTAGGATTGGCATGCATTTTTATTTCAGAAGAAGAACTCAACTGTTCTGATAGCTGAGCTTCTCACTCTGTGAAGATTCAGAGTGTGAAGTATGGAACTGAAGTCAAAAGATCTGGCTATAGAAGTGTGGCAAGATTTCAAAGGTTAAAGATATAAGATGTGTGTGGGAAGGGAACAGAAATGGAAATAATCTATTAACACTAAATGCTAATTGTCATTGTCTTCATCTCATCACCACCATCATCATCAGGTTTTATTGTTTCCTACTAGTTGATAGCATTGTTTTAGGCATGGGGATTATAAAAAAGGCATTATAAATGATTATTCTTCCAAGAGCTTTTTGGCTAGTATAGAAGATAAGGCTTAAGAGGAAGTTTTTACTCCCCTACTGATAATATGGACAAGTGAGGCAAAGCGATTAGCTGACAAACTAAAAGTCATGTGGCTTTACTTGTACTCTAAGCTGCACCCAGTGAGTGTAGGGCACAGTTGGGAAACAGTGTAGTGCATAGCCTGTGGACTAGAAGACGAGCTCTGAGTCAATCAGACATGAGCTAAAGCCTAGGTTCCATCAGTTATCCTCTCAATTATAAAATGACAAGCCTAAGTCTTTGGGAAAATTAAGTAAAAGAATGCATACAAATAATTTAGCATGATGCCTAGCATGTAAACCAAATATAAAAATAACTTCAAAAGAAACAAAAATTAAACGTAGCCAAGAGCTAATATAGACAAGTAATTAGGTACATAAGTCTGGAGACATAAGTAGAAGCTACATTCTGAAGAAGTTTGGCCTCTTTTTCTACAGGAATTGGAGAAATTCTAACTGTATTTCAGCCAAGAAGCCTCTTAAAAAAACAAGAAACACTTTAGAAGGAAGACACACAAAAAAACTTTTTTTTTTCTTTTACACCTTCTCTTTTAATGCAGGCAGGAAGGAAAAATATATAAAAATAATTCCAAAAGAATACATTTGACATTGATACTGAGAATAGCCTCTTACAAGTGATCCAGGTTTAATGACACAGGATTTTATTTCCTCTTCGTGAGTCTATTTCAGGGGATGGTTTTTGACAAAATATCAGAGAAGATTCCCTTCTCCTTGCTGAGCCCAATTCATTAATAAGATATTTTACTAAGGATTCACAAAACCAGTCAACTAAGTCTCTCTTCTTTAATTGTTTCAAAGATCTGAATACAGCTCAGCTGAGCTCTAACTGAGGTTATAATAAACAAATGTGGACTGTGCAATACAAGCTATGAGTCCCCAATAAGCAGACAGAGGCTCTGGGTGATGATTGACCTTGGAGAGCCAGAGGGTAGCCATGGAATGACCCTGTAGGAGGCTTTCTGTCCCTGTTTCTGCTCAGTGGAGACAGCCTCAGACATGTTCAGTTCCCAGCGCTCTGACCCAGACAAGGGTGGAGATGGCAAAGGCAGAGTCTATTCAAATGCTAATGACCTCTCCCTAGGGGATTATCTTCCGTAAGAGGAAAGAGGTGGGTCCCAGCTCTACTACCCACTTTCCATTCAGAACCAGACCCCAGAGCCTGGGGGAAAACAGCCATGGGCCACACCTCCTTAAACCAGTCTGGAGTTACAGGCTGACAGGCACCACCTGCTGGGCAGAAAAGCACAGTGACCTAAAGCTTCACAGGGTGTACCAGTTTTCTAAGACACACCCTCAGGAAAACCAGATACTGAATAGTTCTTCCTTCTTGGACTGGAACCTGTTTTGGTCTGAGAAAACCTGATTGGGGTAACCAAGGAAACCATGCCTAGACAATAGAAAACTACAACCTACACTAAGAAAAATGAAGTTATGGCCCAGTCAAAGGAACAAACTTACACTTCAGGAATTCCTGAGATTCAGGAATTTAAACAACTAATACTAAGTCAATTCAAAAAGTTTAGGGAAGAAATGGCAAAAGAGATGAACCGTATAATGACAACACTGGGCATACATAAGGTAGAAATTGAAAGTTTGAAAAACCAACTGGCAGCATCTATGGAAATGAAAGGCACAACATAAGAGATGAAAGACACAAGGGAAACATACAACAGCAGATCTCAAGAGGCAGAAGAAAACACTCAGGAACTGGAGAGCAAGGCACCTGAAAGCCTACACACAAAGGAACAGATAGAGAAAAGAAAGGAAAAATACGAGCAATGTCTCTGGGAACTTAAGGACAAAACAAAAAGCAGGAATGTATGTGTCATTGGTGTCCCAGAAGGAGAAGAGAAGGGAAAAGGGGCAGAAGTAATAATAGAGGAAATAATCAATGAAAATTTCCCATCTCTTATGAAAGACATAAAATTACGGATCCAAGAAGTGCAGCATATTGCAAACAGAATAGATCTAAATAGGCCTATGCCAAGACACTTAATAATCAGATTATCAAACGTCAAAGATAAAGAGAGAATTCTGAAAGCAACAAGAGAAAAGTGATCCATCACATGCAAAGGAAACTTGATAAGATTATGTGCAGATTTCTCAATAGAAACCATGGAGGCAAGAAGGAAGTTGGATGATATATTTAAGATACTGAAAGAGAAAAACCACCAACCAAGAATCCTATATCTGACAAAACTATCCTTCAAATATGAGGAAGAACTTAAAATATTCTCTGACAAACAGACAATGACAGAGTGTGTGAACAAGATACCTGCTCTACAGGAAACACTAATGGAACCACTGCAGACAGAAAGGAAAAGACAGGAGTGAGAGGTTTGGAAAACAGTTATGGGAGATAGTAGCACAGCAATGCAAGTACACTGAACAGAGATGACTGTGAGTATGGTTGAAAGAGGAAGGTTGGGACCATGTGGGACACCAGACCAAAAGATGAAGGATAAAGACTGGGACTGTGTAACTCAGGGAAACCGAAGGTGCTCAACGATTGTAAAAAAGATACAAATATGTTTTTACATGAGGTAGAACAAATGAATGTCAACATCACAAAATAGGGTGGAATTGGGGGGGAAATACAATCAATGCAAACTAGAGACTATAATTAACGGAAACATTGTATTATGCTTCCTTTAATATAACAAAGGCAATATACCAAAGCTAAATGCATATGGGAGGGGGTGGGTAGGGAAGGGTATGGGACTCCTGGCACTGGTTATGTTGTCTGACTCTATTCTACTTTAAGCTAATGCTGTCTTTCCTTTTGTTGCTTTCTAGCTGCCATGTTTTGTTTTGTTTTCTCTGTCTTTCTCTCTTTTTCTTTTTTTTTTTTATTTTGTTTCTCTGCCTTCTTTGACTCTTCCTCCTTCTTTGTGGAAGAAATGGAGATGTCCTTACATAGATAGTGGCGATGGTGCTGAATACATAAATATGTGACTATACAGGGAACCAACGATTGTTTACTTAGGATGGAATATATGGTGTGTGAACAAAACCATCTTAAAAGAAATGAGTTGATGAAGAAACCTTGAGGGCACTATATTAAGTGCCATTGCAGGGTCTCACTGATATGAACTAATTATAATATGTAAACTCATAGACATGAACTATAAGTTACCAGGATATAGAATGAGGCTAAAGAATGGGGAGCGGTTGCTTATGATGAGCAGAATGTTCAACTAGTGTGAACTTAAACGTTTGGAAATGGACAAGGGTGATAGTAGCATGTTGTGAGAATAACTAACAGTGCTGAAAGGTATGTGAAGGTGGCGGAAAGGGTAAGCTCAGAGTCATGCATGTTACCAGAAGGAAAGTTGGAGGTTAAAATATGGGAATATATAAAACAGTGAATCTTGTGGTGGACAATGTCCATGATTAACTATACAAATATTAGAAATCTCTCTCATGAACTAGAACAAATGTATGACACTATAACTAGAAGTTAATAACAGAGAGGCATATAGGAAAAAATACATACATGTATTGCAAACTACATACTACAGTTAGTAGTATTTTAACATTCTTTCATCAACAGTAACAAATGTACTATACCAAAACTATGAATCAATAATGGAGAGGTGGTGGTTAGGGGTATGGGAGGATTTGAGTTTCCTTTTTTTGTCTTTATTTTCTTTTCCAGAATAATGAAAATGTTCTAAAAATTGAGAAAAAATTAATTGTGGTGATGGATGCACAGCTGTATGATGGTACCATGTACAATTGATTGTACACATTGGATCTTTGGATAGTTGTATGGTATGTGAACAATCTCAATTAAAAAAGTACATATACATATATATATATATATATATATATATATATATATATATATATAAAAGTACTTCTTATACTCTAATTATCATCTTGTACACAAATTATCTCTTAGAATAGAATAGCCTAGGGCTTGCTATACCAGTCCTAGATGTACCATACCTAAGTGTGGTCTGATGGGTCCACAGGAAGGACGCCTCAGGGGAATTGCCCAAAGACCCTTTGTGGGACAGTGAATTTCACTACTAGGTTTTGCAGTGAATACTGTCAATATAATTTTAATAATGTAATGTATGTTTATAAGTTTTCAATTTTGAAAATTCCTGTAGACGGAATTTAATGTTGAACCAAAAATGTTATAAGCTTTGAAGGTTTGAAATAATGCTATATTTAAAAGAAATTATGAGATAGAGAGAAGGAGGAAAGGTGAAAGGCATGATAAGGTCACATGGAGAGGAACCATGAGATACTGCCCAATAAAAAACAGAACTGTAAGTTTCATTATGTTATTAAGCAATAAAAGCTGGTAAACAGTAATACAGGCCATATAACTTGGGAGGTAAGTGGAAAGAAAGTGTGAAGTGGTGTTAATAAGCAACATTCATTTTCATTCATAGCAGGAGCTCATTAGCCACTGACAAAAGTTGCTACAAAGAAAGATATAATCTGACTATTTAGAATTGTAGAATTTAGAATTACTTCAGAAGAACTGAAAACAGAAGCAGTTAAGGTAGTTATCTCTGACTGAGTTTCAGGGGCAGAGGGTACAAGTGAATTTCTCTCTAGTTTAGGCTCAGCAAGACATCTAAACAAATACATTATAGATACTATATATATGTATGCATATATATATATGAAATAATAAAACAAATATACATACAATATTATTGTGTGTATACTGAAAAATAATAAAATCAAAAGTACTTTATATATTTCATAAGGCCTTACCAAAAAAATTACTGAACATTCTGACAATTATGATTCCACTTGACTATCACAACCCTGAGGGATAGGTTAGGCTGCTATTATTAATTATCCCTGCTTATAGATATGAAAACTCATTATTGCTCCCAGAAAGATAATTTATCAGTGTTAAAAGTACAGACAATTTATAAGTGGTGGAGCAAGTGCTCTAATGCAGAACTTCTGACTTCTAGTTCAAAATTCTTTATACCAGTAAGGTTAAAATGTTGACTGTCCCTGCACTTGAATGATCAGATAGCCCCCCATCCTCTCCCAGAGTGCATTTGTGACCACTGGATTTCCAAAATCCTCATTATGTTACCAAGAAGTAATTCAATAGTCAAACTTTTAAGAGCAAATCCTTCTATCAATGTTTTATCTTCTTGGAAAAAAAAGAATTTGATAGATATGTATTTGGGGAGTTATCAGAATGTTTTGGGCTAGTGTCATTAGTAAGTCTCAAATGTCTACTGATACCTAGGCAAATTATATCACTAGCATTTCTAAGCAGCAATTAAAAATCAGTTCTGATGAGTGAAAAAGGAGATAAAATGCCATGCTATTAAGAAACTCCAGTCAAGTGGTGCGTAGGGTAGGGATGGGGGAGAAGAGGAGTGAGGGGTTGTTATTGAAATAGTTCCATTTAAATATCATTAGTACCTGGACTAAGACAATTAACATAAAGGAAAAAGAATGGAAAAGCCAACAAATTCTATAATGTAAAGTACAGAAGATGAGCAAGGGTGATATATCTTAGATGACATCTAGATGGTTCACGCAGATGACTGGGTGAATATTACTATCAATTTAAGAAACTTGGGAGAAGAGTTTAGAAATTAGGGTGAATCTGATAGGTTTGGTATTGATTGATGAAGTAGAGTTTTCCATGCCTACTTATTCAGGAGAGATGTGGCAGGAATTAAATACCTGGATCTCAGGAGAGGTATCCCAACTGGAAATAGAGACTTGAAGTCATCAGAGTGGTTAAAGAGAGTGAATATGCTGTTCCAGAAAGAGTTCATACGGCGAGAAAAAAAACATTGAATGAACCAACACTTAAAAGATGGGCTGAAGGAAAATAAAAATTGAATGGTAAGAGGGGTAGGAGAAAACCCAGGAGTGAGAAATATAACAGAAGCAGAAAAAGGTGAGCGTTTTTCAATAGAATGATCAAATACTGACGGTCAAACTTCTGAGTCACATTTCAATCAATAATAGCTCACTTATTCAACAATAGCTATAATCTCTGTTCTCACGAGATAAATAAACTAGGTATCAGCTCTGAGCCAACATTTGCCAAAAAATCATTTTAAACATCTATGTCAGAGAAATAATTTAATAGGCATTCTAACTAGTTATCCTCTAGATTCCCTAAATGTAATCCCTATATGAAAAATGTCATCCAGAAGTCATATTCCTGAGCCACATCTCATTTGCCTGCAGAAATGCCTTCCCTGAGTGATAAATTCATTTAATTTCCTCCACTCTTTGGTGAGCAAATACATAAAACTCCCCTTTGAATAACATGGATGTGTCCTTTGCAAAATCCTAATGGAAAACATTGCCAGTTATGTTTCCCTCAACCTTTATATAAAGACTCACACAATGAGGATGTCTCTTTGAATCTGTGTAACTGAAGTTTGCCTCTGCAAATGTCTTTTATTAGACAGAATTAAAGTCATATATCTCCCCATTTTGTCAAAGTTATCAGGAAATTCAGAATTAAATCAGAATATGAAGTCATTAATTTAATACACCTGGTAACAAAAAGTAAAATGCCATTTGCCTCATTGTTATTTTTATTTGATTCTTTCTAAATTGTGTTTAATTTTGAAAGCAAACATAAACCCTCCTCAGAAACACAGGACTAGGGCACTTTTCCTCTGTGGCCCCCTAGTGGTTGTTATGAAGCTGTGCATTTTTTTTTTCTACGAAGAAGTAAAGGGGTGAATTACATTAAGGAAACACATCTTTGTATCACCACAGTGTCATACTCTTGATTATAACCTTAGTCTCTTTTACTGTGGCCAGTGGCAAATATCTACTAACTGGGATAACAATGAATTCATATCACCTGAAGGGAACCTTCTCAGGATGATCCACTATAAATAGTGACTTTGATCTGGTCAGTAACCAGAAGATATGGCAACACAATGAAATTTTTATATATCACCGCACTCAGGAAACCTGAATACCTATATAGTAAAATCAACAACACTCTTGGCTATACTGTTTTCTTGATTTAAATATAAAAGTTATAATTTAAAAATATATATGTGTGTGTGCGTAAGTCATTACCATTTAAAATGTTGTGCAAGTCTTAACAATGTATGCCACTTCTGAATGACAGTATGAAAAAATAAAAGTGTAGGAAACCTGGATCATATTGAGGGACACATGCAGGGGATGAAAGAAATGAAGCCAAGATTGCAACATTGGTGGGAATGGAATTTGGTTTTGAAGAAAATGGAAAAGTTTTGTCACAGTCATAATGGAGAATACATAAAGGATTCTAGACATAAGGGCTGCATTTTAAATAAGAGCATTATGGTTTACAAAGACAGTCATTTAGCACCACAATCTTCAAATCCTGCTTGTCTGGACCCACTCTTCCTTTAAAGTTCTTACTTAATAGTAGGTTTCCAACTTTATAATTTCAGTTTAAAGTCATACTTTCCATCAGTACATCACTCCCTTGACATCAGCTCAGAGTCCCTGCAAATCTGTAATGATGTTTCTCCAACAATTTACCGGTAATTCATTTTGTTCTATTCTCTGAGCATTCTTAGTTTATACTTTAATTTTATCTCTGCATTTGTTCCCTTGGACTCCAGCCAGTGTTTTAAGCCATGACTCCACGGGATACCAAACAAATTCTGGGTGATTGAAGCAGCAACTCAGCTCTAGCTCTCGCTCAACTGTGCTTATGAGCAAACACGCATTCAAAACACACATACACACACACATTCATCTCTTCCACTAGTACATAATAATTCTCTCAACCCTTTCCTTTCCAACCTATGCAATGCGATTTTTTTTAACTTAAAACAAATTTTTATTAGGCAAAGTTTTCTCACATAATTGGATATTTCTCTTTGTACACAATTACTCTTACTCCCCTCAGAAAGGCTGCTTCTTAACTTCTCATCTAGTGATGGCAAGCACTAAAATCCTGATTTTAACAGAATCAGTAAAAATGCCTCAGTGATTTAAGTTGAAAGCTGTATACCAGTACATGGATATTGTACCCAGTTGTCAGGAATGTACAAATGTCTTTTTATTCAAAAATACAAAATAAATTATCTGTAGGCATGGATACTGACAGCGGTAAACCATTAAATATTTTCAACTGAAACCAGTAACTGATGGTTATAGTGATTTTCTCGTATCAGCCAGCCTTGCATCATTTTCTTCAAATGACTAAGTTATTGGTGAGAAACACTGCCTTAAGCTTCTCTTCACATTTCATTAATTATGGAATTAGAACATGCCATCTCCCATACCACCCATTATGCCCATTCCAGCCATTCCACCCATTGCAGGATCCTTCTCTTTAGGAATTTCTGTGACTACAACTTCTGCTGTGGTTAACAGAGAGGCCACCCAAGCAGTATCCAATAAAGCAGTTCTTTCAACCTTAGTTGGATCAATAATTCCTTTTTCCACCATATTCACAAAATCTCCAAGCATAGCATCATAGCCAACTTCTGAGGAACTCTGTAAAATGTCCTCAACTATCAACGATCTTTCAACACCTGCATTCTTAGCAATGGTCATTGCAGGAATTTTGAGTGTTCTTTTAATAATTTCTATACCAATTTTTTGATCTTCATGAGCTGGAGTTAGTGAGTCCAAGGCTGGAATGCATCGAAGCAGAGCACAACCACCTCCCAGAACAATGCCTTCTTCAACAGCAGCTCGTGTAGCATTGGGTGCATCTGTAAATCTGTCTTTCTTTTCATTCACATCCACATTGCTTGTTCCACAAAACTTCAGCACAGCTACTCCATCTGAAAGTTTTGCTAGACGTTCATTTAGTTTTTCCTTTTCATATTCACCTAGTTGTGACATCTTACTGCTCAATGATTTCTTGAATACGTTTTTCAATTTGAGTCTTGTCACCTTTTCCTTTCAAGAGCATGGCATCATCTTTGGTCACTATGACCTCTCCAACTTTTCCCAAATCATAAGGCTGAACATCTTCAGTGTTTTAAGTCAACCCCTCTTCTCCAAACACTGCCCCACCAGTAGCAATAGCCATGTCTTTACGCTGGAGCTTTGACTGCTACAACCTAAAGACCAACTTTCAGCCTATTCAAAACAAATGTACTTAGAGCTTCTCCATCAACATCTTCAGCAATTATCACCAAGGGCTTAGAGTGATCACTGGCAATTTCAAGAGCAGGTACAATGGATTGGACGCTAGAAATTTTCTTTTCACTCAACAGAACATAGGCATCCCGGAATTCACATTTCTGACCTTTTGATGTATTAATAAAATATGGAGAACTATAACCCCGATCAAACTTCATGCTTTCAATAATTTCTAATTCATCATTCAATGTTTTTCCATCCTTTACTGTGATGACACCCTTCCTTCCAACCTTTTTCATTGCATCAGATATGATGTTGCCAATTTCTTTATCTCTATTTGCAGAAATTGTAGCAACCTGAGCAATTTCTTCAGGGGTTGTCACAGGTTTCGACTGTTTCTTAAGTGCAGTAATTACAGCATCAATAGCTAACATCACACCTCTCCTGATTTCCACTGGATTAGCACCTTTGCTAATCTTCTCAAACCCTTCCTTGGCAATAGAGCATGCCAGTACAGTAGCAGTGGTGGTACCATTCCCAGCCTCTTCATTTGTGTTATTGGCCATATCCTTTGGACCCATAGTAACGGCTACAGCATCCGCTAAGAGGTCTACACCTTGAAGCATTAAAGCTCAGGCATCTGCACTGAATTTTACATCTTTGGCATAAGCCCAAGTGAGATGAGGAGCCAATGCCCTGGACACTGGCCTCATCTGCCAAAGGACTGAGGGTAATCGAAGCATTTCTGTGGGGTGGCGGCTGGGAGAAGAGGCAAGCAGTCAGCGGTGAGTGAAGACAATGCAATTTTAAATCCATTTTCTCAAAGGGAGCTTTTTCCCAAGTATATAATGTTCATCTACAAAGACTTCTCACCACCCCACACTTGCTTATCTTCCCCAGTCACTATCACTCTGGCTTATGGGCAGTCACCCTTCTGAATCTAGTACCATCCATGTGTCCTGGGTAAAAATTTTTCCCAGTGATCCATACAAATTTTGTTTTCAAAATCCTTCCAATTGTCATCCACCTCCTATTTTTGTTTTTAGTCACAATATATTATAAACAATTTCCAGACTATTCTGGACTCTGGGTATTTCTACTTTCTCTGGAAATGCCCTTCCTCTTACATTTTCATCTTTCATAACTCTTAGCCTTCATGGTTTTCTCTAAATATCCATAACATAACTCAACTGTCATTCCTTCTATATCTGATTACACATTTTACATAATTCTATAATATCACACAATTCATTGTGATTTTTTTTTAATATATAGCTGCCCCCATCTTCTCCATGTTCTCCATGGGACTGGAAAGAGTTCTCTTACAGCAAGCATAGTGCCAACCATCTTATAGGCATTTGATACATTTTTGTGGAATGAATGATTACTCTTCATACAACTTCCTGTAAATTAAATTTCTCAAAATCAAGTCGTTAGTCTTTGTTACAGTTACAGAGGAAGGAAATAAAGTTGACACCAAGATTTCATGAAACCAACCTTACAAGGGAATAATAGCAGGTGCCTATTTCTTCTAGCTCATTGTCCTTGATACAGTTTTCCCTAATGATTCAGCAATATAACAAGGGTGATATTCATTTATTAAATGAATAAATTATGTAGCACCTATGATATTCCAGACACTGTGAATATGTCAGAAGTGAAACAGTAAGAGAGATGCAGTTATCACCTACATGGAGGTCAGGAAAAAAATAAGAAAACTCATACAATTGCCTAAAGCAAGAACTGAAATGCTTTGCTCCTGAAAAGAAAGCAAACTTGTTGCTCTGCAGAGGAAAGACAATGGAAAGGAAAATGTCTTTTTTGTTCCTGTTTGTTCCACTCACAAAGAAGACATGAACCAACCAAGACACTAAGCATGTATCCTGCTGCTGCATGGCTTCTACTTTTTGAGGCACCCAAGGTGATGTTCCCATGCTTTTCCTTCCCCAGGACATCTGCCCCCTCTATCAGACCTAGAACCATATAGGGTCTGCAACATGCAGAATACAACTGGCCAGGAAGTAAGAAGTCTTAAGGACATGTGGAAGAAGAACCACGGGAGTAGAATATACTGAGTATTATTCTTTTGCATCCCTTGCGCTGATTCAAGTTCTTACTGAGGGAATTTGGGATGGGGATTAGTTCCAGAATGCGAGCTTGGGAAGGGGAGCAGGGATAGTACATGATTGATCCTCAGTAGGGCTGCATTAGATCAGATCTTGCAAATTCCAGAAACTGAAATAGAAACTGCAACATTTTTCTCATTGACTATGCATATGAGAAGACTGAACCAACAGTGCAAACACCAAAGCAGATGGCCAGTAGGATCAAAGGCAATCCATATACTCTGCTTGTTTATGAACACGAGACATAGATATATTTTCTTCAAAGAAATGTAAATAACAAGCTTGTTAAATACAAGAAAAGCTGCAGGACAGGAGACACAAACTGTGATGATAAAGCTGGGAAAGAAGGGCGTAGGTCTTCAGCAGATTTGCTACAAGAACCAAAAGATAATCTAGGAATGAGAAAAGGTCTATAACAGAAACATTTTTAATTAAAAGAGAAAATTCTGTACAATTACATTCTAATACATTTAAATATTTGATGAAATAGATGATGTTATGAGGAAACATAAATGGTCCAATTTTATTCAAGAAGAAATAAAAACTGAAAGTATCAAGAATGGCAGTTTCTTCTCTTCTATGTACCTTCCTCCTGAGTAACCTGCTGGGGCCTAAGAGCATGTGAATTCAGAGAAAGTGAAGATGACACCTGGGTCTTGAGTTTGGGCCCTGTTCTCCAGCCCAGCAAACCAGAATTTGCTAATGCAATTGTACTGGAAGCCCTGCTAAAAACAAAAAGTTGCAGTCTTGCCTTTGGGACATATTTGCCTTGAGGACCTTGGGGACAAAAATGACTACAGTTTGAGGGAGGATTTAGTTACTCCCAGGACTTCTTGAAAAATACTGTTTTAGTTTTCTAAAGTTGCCAAAATGCAGTATACCAGAAATGGGTTGGTTTTTACAATGGGGATTTATTAATTTACAAGCATACAATTCTGAAGCCATGAAAATGTCCAAATCAAGACTTCAACAGGTGATGGTTTCTACCTGACGACCAGCTACCAAGAGATCCTCAAGGCACATGGGAATCTCTGCTGATCTCTCCCTTCTCTCCCGGGTTTCACTGCTTCCAGCTTCTGGCTTCGGTGGTTTCCTCTCTTTTTCTGTGGTTTTTCTCTGTTTTCTGTGTCTTTCTCTCTGAGCTTCTCTGGCTTTTTTTTTTTCCCCCCTCAGTTTCTCTGTCTTTCTCTCTGGATTTCATCCTTATAGAGAACTACAGAAACAGGATTAAGACCCACCCTGAATGAGGTGGGTCAAGTCTTAAGATCCTACTCACCAAAAGGTCCTACTTACAATTACTCCAAACCCACGGGAATGGATTAGTTTGAAGAGCATGATCATTTCTGGGGTCCATAACAGCTTCAAACTACCACAAATACCATCTAATAGCCCAACCCTGCTGGAAGTTATTAGCAATATTCAAATACATTCCACTCCTCATTTGTAATTCTCTTTCTGAAACCACTCTTCTCTTCCCTCATTAAGCTGCTTTCAAACAATGTGTACTACACATATACTATAGCGTGAGTTTAGGTTCCCCAGGCACATTGGTTTTAACCTTTCACTGGAGGACCTATTGACTCTGCTTTATATCTGTCCACATGTGGCATGAGCAGTTTGCCTCTTACCTCTATGTATGCAAAATTTCCTCTTCTATAAAAAAAAGAAACTTGACTATGTAAAATGTACGATGTTCTCAAGTCTTCACAGAATCAGGATCCTAAATCATTGTGTATAAATTCAGTCATACATTTTAGTGAGAGAACAGGAGGCTGAAGAAAAGTGTGAAAGCCCAAAAGGAAGAGATGGCCAGTCTTTCCTCTTGTGAGTAAAAGCCTTAGTCCTCTTCTTGCTCCATCTATATGGAGGGAGGAAGCAGAAGAAAGGAATGTGCCACACCTCCCCTTGACTTCTGAAGCCTTGAAGAAGGCCTGTTTATAACCAATCAGATGCAGACTTCATTTCCCATAGACTTACTGAGCACAAAATGTTAGAACACCTTCCTGCATACATTTCAACATGCACAGAAATTATTACATGTATTATAGAGTTTACAGTACTTATTGGAAAATGCATATTTCCTTGTTTCACTTTTTTTTTCCACTTTTAACATCTCCAGAAATGGGATACATTTTAAAATCACTTTTTGCCAGGTAGCAGTCAAGATGGGGTTAACGTAGCCTGGGCGTATGTGCATCAATCCTTGAGGAGTGTGTGTGAAATTTTCAAAAAATTCTTAGTGACAGTAGTGGATCACCTTTTTAAGAAATATGCCATCACTAATGCTCTTGATAGCATAGAGGATAATATTTCATGAAAAATGAAAAGAATATCTAAAGTAAGCTTTAAAAAATAATTCAGAACAGTTGTACTCTGAATCTGAAGATATTTCAGGACTGCACTAAACAATTTATTTCAACTTTTGCCTATATATGTACAAGAGTGATATCTGGTAAAAATCTATGTCTTAAGACTAAAAGGGACCTTCTAATAAATACAGACTAAAATACTAAGTGATTAAAAAGCATCATGTTACAGTTTAATTCATAGTGGTTTTTCTTTCTTAGAGGTACAAGAAATAATAATGCATGTTACAATCAATGAATATTAAATTCAGTTAAATATGGTATTTAATGAGCTGCTACTACATGCCAGGCACTCTGGTAAGAAATGAGAATACAGAGTGAGCATGGTTCCTACCCTCAAGGCATTTATAGTATCTTAGTTCATGTAGTTATTAAGATTATATAGTAAGAAAATAATTACAGGGCAAAAATTAGTACTATAAAAGGGGAAAATTAGGGGTGCTCTTGGAGCATATCTCAGAGGGGACTGCCTTCATCTGGTGGATCATAGAAACCCTCCTTGAAGCAATGATGCCTAAGTGAGGAACAGGAGGATGACAAAGAACTAAGGGGGCAGGAAAGAACGTTCCCTATACAAAGAGTAGCATGCGCAGAGGCTTGAAAGTGAGAACATGCATGGCTAAAAGGTAGAACTGAGAAAAGCACAGCATGAGAGAAAAGAGGAGGTGCAAGAGATAAAACTGGATATGTAGGCAGAGGCTGGATCTTGGCACAAGCTCCATACCTGCCCCTGTTACAATGATCATAGGTTGATGCCTTCATAGTGGCAGCTCCAGGGGTGTTGCTTCCAGCACTTGCAGGTTTGCTTGTAGCTTGTAGGAATTTCCCCTGGATCTCTTTTAGCAAGCCATCTGGGATGTTTCACAAGTTCCCCTCACACGCAAAGGTGTTCTGTGTTGCAAGAACTCTGCCTTAATTAGGCAGTTTTAAAAGCCTACAGTCTAACTGATGTATTTCAATTCTAACACATAAGGAAGGTCCCAATATTCTATATATTGATCTACTTTAAGTCTAGTATCTTTACAGTCAACTTTTATTACTCTTAAAATACCCAGTGCCTGGACAAGATTCATTTTGATGAGAAGAAATGTCTTTAAATGTATAATCAAAATTATATTCAGCTAACTTGTTTCATTTTTAAATAATGTATATTCTCCTAAAACATTAAAATATCATACCTATTATTCATATTAGCCATTAACGCATGTCAGTGTTTCAATGTTGATACATTTGCATAGATTTCAGCTCCACATAAAAGATAAAACAATTACCAAAAACAACTGTCATAGTCAAGGAAAAAGCAAGCCCTTAATGAGTCCCAGGCACTATATTAAGATCTTTACACTCAGTTTTATTGGGTCTAAGAAGCATCTCTAAGGTAGGTGCTATCTTATCTTCATCTTGCAGATAAATAGAAAATGAAACTTAAAGAGATTAGACAAAATGATAAGATCAGCTAATTTGTTCAACTTCCTAGAGGCAATGTGGTATATTTATTTATTTTACAAATACGAATGTAGTTCTTAAGCCAAGCATGGTTTTAAACATTATTCAGACTCTGCTCATTTAATCCATTTTAACAAGACCACGGAGTAGTCATGGAGAGGTTAAATAACTTGCCACACAAAGAGCAGAACCAGAACTCAAACCCAAACAATCTGGCTCCAGTGTCCTTGTGCCTTACCACTATGTCCCATTCTTTAGAGGCCAAAGTTTCACCCCTAGAAATGATCAGCTTTATAACTTTGGTAGAACCATTTAATCAGAATTAAACTCTGAACTTAAATTTCCTAATCTATAAAATGGTAACTTCACAGGATGTCATGAAAATCAAATGAGATGATACACATTAATTATTCTTTCAGGAGGCATTATGATCATCATTAGTCTCACCACTTCAGAACTTTGATTATCTTTGCTAGTGATTTATATTAACCAAATGTTATGTTATCATTAAAATGATGGATAACCCATAAGATTATGGGTGCTTCATTGCAAGTGTTGCACATTATCGCCATTTTTAAGACCCTCTGAGTTAGAGAAACTTTAGCAGCTTGACTAATCTTGAGGGCTTGGCACTTTCCTCTGCCTCAGTCCCCAACAAGAACAGAGAGGGAGAGAAGGACTGAAGGATCAGGATGAAGTCCCAAGAGACAAAGGGATGGCTTGGAAACGCATTCTTAATCACAGAACTAAGCACATTACTTTAGAGGTACATCAAGGTTTATGTTGCCACTACTGTGGGTTGTAGTCCAATAGTCGAGGTCATCTTCTTCCATTCTGTCTTGGAGTTTGTACCAAGTACTGAAGGCAATCCAAAGAGACCCAGTGCCCTTTTCTAAATCCTCTCTTTGAGAATAACAGAATCCATTACAATATCCAAGCATGGATAAATGAAGCAACAGTAAGTATCTAAAACACTAGTTATTAAATACCCATGTTCACCACCAAGTAACTGTAATCAGGGAAGTAAAATCTCCTCACCTCACCTGCAGCTACAGAGAGCACTTTACCACTTGATTGACTTACCTCTTATCTGGGTTTGTTCAGGCTATAAGAATCTATTGGCTCTGCTTCCTTTTTCTCAACCCCTATGCCTTTGGGAAAACTTCAGGGTACTTGACTAGATAAAGCCAAAACCCCAGTTCGTTGCATGCAATATATTTTTTTTTCCATCAGTTCCTACTCCAAAATGCTTTAACCCCCAAAAATGTGGGTTACCATGGTGACTCCTATTGTAGTTGCTAGAAGCTTTTGTAAAATGCAGCCATCCCTTTGTTATATTCCAGCTTTTAAAATTTCAAGCAACAAGAAAAATGAAGCTTCACTTTTTAGGAAATGGGATGTGGTGCTTAGCAAATTGTAAGCAAAATCAAAGAAAGCTGGAGAGTGGGCATGTGGAATGCTCATAAGATCCCCAGGGAAGGGGACTGTGCAGGCTGACTGCAAGATGAGGCATTTCTAAAGCAGCAGATGCCAATGCAGAACTCAGATCCTCCTGTTCTTTTTAGCATAAATGATCTTTTCTGTTTCCAGGAGCCTAAATAAATGATTGAATATGTCAGCCAAAGAGAATCTCTAGTATGAACTTGAAAGACCAGTGGTAAGCAAACTACAACCCGTCACCTGTTTTTTTTAAGTAAAGTTTTGTTGGAACAGTTAATCCCATTCATTTATGAGTTGCCTGTGGCTGCTTTCACACTACAACAGCAAAACTGAGTGGTTGCAATAGGGACTGTATTGCCAGCAAAGACTAAAACATTGACTATCTTTCCCCTGTACAGAAAAAGTTTGTGACCCCCTGTTCTAAAGCCAAGTAAAGATGAAGGTGTTGTAGGAGAGAGAAGATAGTCAGGTCCATGTGAATAGCTGCCTTCTTGTCCCTTGATCTCCCCTAATGTGATATTTATACTCAGATTTAGATCTCTAAACCATAGGCACATCTCTAAACCATGCATTTCCCCCTCTGCTAGCTCAGGTACTCCATGGAGCCAAGACATTATTAGACATGCAAGAGATTTATTAGAGAAAATCTCTGTGAGGGGAAAAGAAAAGGAAGCTGGAGGAGGCAGGGAAAGCCTCAGTGTGCAATGCAGGTTTGACCCCTATGAAAGGACAGGGGAAGGAAGGACGATTGGTGGGAAGAGTCTCAGACTGCAATAAAGCTCTAAAAGGTCTCAGGCCAGCCAAAGAGGAGCCTCACACCTCTCAGGAAAGGGTCTGCCCTACTATGGAAAAATAATCTCTGACTTTCCCCTTCAACTATATATCAGACCCTTGACTATGAATTAGGCTCTTAGAGTATATATACGTAAACCTGAGAAAAGCCCTTCCTGACTTTGCTAAAATCCCTCTAAATAGACAGACCACAGAATGAAGGATGTGTATCATGTCAGTCCCCAAGTCACTGCTTACTGTTGTTAGGCACACCAAAGGTCACGGCTCCTCATATCAAGGTAGCCCTCTAGCCATCCTCTCCCCTCTGCGTGTAGAGTGCACACTGACAAGAGAAAAGGTTATGTGCGTGAAATGCAACAGACATCAAACTGCTTTCCAGTTTCCAATTAATTTTTTTTTGCTTTACAAAAGAAACAGGTAGAGATGAGGAAAGGATTTCATAAAGGGGAAACCATACAATGTTATCTCACAATGCAAATGCTCAGCATTCTTTGTTTCTTTTCTATCTCTGCCAACTTCCTTTCTTTAAAATGTGGTTGAGAAGTCTCAATGGCCACTGTTCAGGTTTGCTAAAGCTGCCAAAATGCAAAATACCAGGAATGGATTGGCTTTTTTCAATGGGTGTTTATCAGTTCACAAACTTACAGTTCTAAGGCCATGAAAATGTCCAAATTAAGGCATTAAGAGGTAGATACTCTCTCTGAGGAAAAGAGCAGTGGCGCCCAGAGCACCTCTATCAGCTGGAAAGGCATGTGGCTGGCATCTGCGGGTCTTTTCTCCCAGGTTGTGTTGCTTTCAGCTTCTGATTCCAGTGGCTTGCTCCTTAAGTGTCTGTGGGTTCTCACTTAGCTTCTCCAGGCCAAACTCCGGGCTTCATCTCTTAGCTTAGTATCTCCAAATGTCTGGATGTGTGTCGGCTCTGAGCGCTCTCTCTCCCTGAGCTCTCTTAAGGACTCCAGTAAACTAATTAAGACCCACCTTGAATGGGTGAGTCACATCTCCATGGAAATAATCTAATTAAAAGGTCCCACCCATGATTAGTCTGCACACCCACAAGACTGGATTAAAAGAACATGGCTTTGTAGGGTACTAACAGATTCAAACTAGCACAACCACCAACTGAACAGTAAAATATATGTATGTGTGTATGTGTGTATACATATAGATCAGTATCACCCCAAGAGTGCCAAAATATTCTTAAATAAATAAGTGAATGAAATAGGGTTGAGGTTTAAATGTGTTTTTGCTCCTGTTCCAGGTACTTAAGGATGACCTGGAATCTCAAGAAAGTACTGGCCATTCTTTTAAAAGGCATAATTCTTCTAGGATACACTGGAGTTTTAGAATTCAATGACAGCCTCTTCTGAGGGTATGTCAGCAAGTCAGACTTATTTCATTGCTTTCTAATTGACACTTTGGAGGTCAAACATACAGACCCAGATATTTGTTTATTTTGAACCTATGCCACCCTTCTCATGCCTGTGTTCCTCTCTGCCATTTTAAAAGGCTCTATTACTTTCTGTCATTCTACCCTTCAATTTTAATTGGAATTAGGAAGGGGATAGAGAAAGAGATAAATAACTCTCTGCTCCCCCACAATTAAAAGTCAATAGCGGAGAAACCAAGATGGCAGCTAGGTGAGACAGGGCTAGGGAACACCTCCGTGGAAAACACTAGATAAGGACCAGAGAGTGACCCAGAATACCAGTTACAGTCATGTGCCAGCTGGAAGAGATCTGCTAGTTCCCAGGGGCTGTATACTTGGTGAAACTGGGAGTCTGCATTCTGAAACGAGTGAATAAGCTGGCTGGAAGTCCCGCAGCTGTGTGGTGACCTGGGGAAGCCAGGGTTTGGCGTCTGGAGACCAACAGGCTCTTTTAATAAAGTAAATAAATAAATAAATAAAAGGGAGAAACCCAGGAGCAGCTGCAGGTGAAATCATGGGAACCACTCAGTAAAACACAGCAAGAGGGAGCTGGGCCAGCCTCTTGGTGTCTGGCCTGGAGGATAGCCCACTGCAGATATCCTCAGGGCCGGGGAAACGGAGGGAAGTGCCAGAAGCTGAATGAAACCCTGTGGCTAGCTACTCGCTCCCCAGAGGGCTGGATAAACTCCTGCTTGGGGCCGTGCCCACAGCCCAGAGCCCTGCCAGTTGTCCCAGAGCTGGGAAGGAGGAACTGTGCGAGGAGGGGCGTCTCCTCGGCCATTTTTGCATGAGGCTGAAAGCGAGCCGGCTCAGCCCGGGGGCCCGGGGCTTCCCTTGAGGGATGGCACTCACTGATGACGCAGCATGGCATTCCTTCCAGAGGTCCTGGAGGATTGCGGCTGGGCAGGGCGACCTGCTCAGAGATCCCAGGGACACTACGCCAAGTCCGGTGGTTTTTGAGACAGTGAGAGAGAGGGGCTGGGGCTGAAATGAAATGAAGGCTTGGACTCCTGCAGTGGCCTTGAATCTCCGGGAACTGGGGGGATTTGAATATTGAGGCTGTCCTTCCTCCCTGGCTACCCATACAAGCGCCCCTCATTCAGGGCGGATGTCTCCAGCAACACACCCAGGCTGAGTTCTCCGGCTGGACCCCACAAGAATCATTTCCCCACATACCGCAGGGACAAGGTGGAGAACTGACTTGAGAGGTGTAGGTGGCTCACAGACACCATCTGCTGGTTAGTTAGAGAAAAGTGTACGTCACCAAACAGTGTTTCTGAAAAATTAGATTTTTTTTTTTTACAAATTGAAAGAACCCTGTCATGCAGAGGAAATGCCAAGAGGCCAAAAACAACAGAAAATCTCAATGCATATGATAAAACCAGACAATATGGAGAATCCAACTCCAAACACACAAATCAAGTTATCAGAAGAAACAAAGTTCCTTGCAGAATTAATCAAAGAAACACAATCGAGGAATGAAAACATGCAAAGGATTTAAAGGACAACAAGAAGACCATGACCCAGGATATAAGCTACATAAAGAAGACCCTAGAAGAGCATAAAGAAGACATTGCAAAAGTAAATAAAAAAATAGAAGATCTTATGGAAATAAAAGAAACTGTTGGCCAAATTAAAGACTCTGGATATTCACAATACAAGACTAAAGGAAGCTGAACAACATCTCAGTGTCCTAGAAGTCCACAGAACAGAAAATGAAAGAACAAAAGAAAGAATGGAGAAAAAAATTGAAAAAATCAAAATGGATCTCAGGGAAACAATAGATAAAATAAAATGTCCAAACCTAAGACTCATTGGTTTCCCAGAAGGGGAAGAGAAGGGTAAAGGTCTAGAAAGAGTATTCAAAGAAATTGTTGGGGAAAACTTCCCCAATCTTCTACACAATATAAATACAAAAAGCATAAATGCCCAGTGAACTCCAAATAGAATAAATCAAAATAAACCCACTCCAAGACGTATTCTGATCAGACTCTCAAATACTGAAGAGAAGGAGCAAGTTCTGAAAGCAGCAAGAGAAAAGCAATTCACCACATACAAAGGAAACAACATAAGACTAAGTTGTGACTACTCAGTGGCCACCATGGAAGCGAGAAGGCAGTGGCATGACATATTTGAAATTCTGAGAGAGAAAAATTTCCAACCAAAAATACTTTATCCAGCAAAACTCTCCTTCAAATTTGAGGGAGAGATTAAATTTTTCACAGACAAACAAATCCTGAGAGACTTTGCCAATAAAAGACCTGCCCTACTTCAGATTCTAAAGGAAGCCCTACCAACAGAGAAACAACAGAAAGGAGAAAGAGATATAGAGAATTTTAACAGAAATATATAGTACCTTACATCCCAAAGCACCAGGACACTCACTTTCCTCTAGTGATCACGGATCTTTCTCCAGAAGGGACCATAAGCTGGGACATAAAACAAGCCTCAAGTAATTAAAAAAAAAAAAATTGAATATACTCAAAGCACATTCTCCAAACACAATGGAATACAAATAGAAGTCAATAATTTTTGAACTATAACTACACTATTTACTTCCTACATGATATAAATTACACAAACTCTGATGACAAATCAGTGGTTTTGAACTCAATGTAAAATATGTAATTTTAGACAACTATATAAAGGTAGGGGAATGGAGGAGTATAGGAACATAGTTTATGTGTCCTAGTGAAGTGAAGGTGGTATCAAAGAAAAACAAGATTGATATGGATTTAAGAGGTTAATTTTAACCTCCACAGCAAACACAAAGAAATTATCAGAGAATATAACCATAGAGATGAAATGTAGAGTTTGGGTTAAGAGAAATGGGGGAAGGGGCAATGGGGAGTTAAGAAATGAGTGTGGAGTTGCTGTTTGAGGTGAAGGGAAATTTCTAGTAATGGATGGTGGGAAAGAGCATTACAACATTCTAAATGTGATTAATCCCACTAATGGAAGGCTAGGAGGGCGTGGAATGGGAAGATTTAGGCTGTATATATGTTTCCACAACTAAAAAAAAAAAAAAAAAGACAGTCTAAATAGAAGATGATTGAATGCCAAGGATGAACTTGGATGGAACTGGAGGATAGAGGACAGGTGGCTCAAAGGGACACAGTTGAGACATAGGTAAAGGAAATACAGAATGTAAGCTTTGTATCATTGTTGACTCTTTTGTACTTCTTAACTACGCTTAATGGGTGTTCTACTTTGTTAATGCTGCAGAATGCAAAACACCAGAGATGGATTGGCTTTTATAAAAAGGGGGTTTATTTGGCTACATAGTTACAGTCTTAAGGCCATAAAGTGTCCAAGGTAACACAGCAGTAATCGGGTACCTTCACTGGAGGATGGCCAATGGCGTCCGGAAAACCTCTGTTAGCCGGGAAGGCACGTGGCTGGTGTCTGCTCCAAAGTTCTGGTTTCAAAATGGCTTTCTCCCAGGATGTTCCTCTCTAGCAAGCTTGCTCCTCTTCAAAACATCACTCACAGCTGCACTGAGTTCCCTCTCTCTGAGTCAGCTCATTTATACGGCTCCACTGATCAAGGCCCACCCTGAATGGGTGGGGCCACGCCTCCATGGGAATATCTCATCAGAGTCATCACCCACAGCTGGGTGGGGCACATTCCAAGCAAATCTAATCAGCACCAAAACGTCTGCCCCACAAGACTACATCAAAGATAATGGCTTTTGGGGGACACAATACATTCAAACTGGCACAATGGGATTGTGTAAAAGAATGTTCTTGTTCATGGGAAGTGTATACGTGAATTATAGTGTATGTTCAAGAATGTGTGGAGCTAGCTCTCATATGTTCTGAAGACAGAGCAATAGATGATGGATGACAGATACGGAGGGAGGGAGGGAGGGAAAGAAATAGCAATGTGACAGCATGTTAAGGTTGGTGGATTGAGCTATCAGGGGAGGGGGGTCAGGGTATGATGGAATTCTTTGTATGGAGTTAGTATTGTTTTTGCAACTGTTCCTATAACTGTGAATTTATTTCAAAATTAACAACAACAACAAAAAAAAGTCAATAGCTTCCAAGGCCTCCTACCTCTGCTCTCTGAATTTCTTGCCTTAGCAACAACTTTCCTAATAGTGGTTTGCACGTGGAAATTATTGCAAATTCTAAAATGGAAACAGAGAGATACCCAATATCCAGACTTTAATTTATAACCCATTATACAGAAAAGTATATGATATATAATAATGAGCATCATATTTGCAGCTATATTTTAAAGACAAGCATTTGTACCTTATCTAAGACCTGGGACTTGCTGATGATGATGGTAATTTTGTAAAAATGCATTCTAGGTTTGAGCCTCCCACAATCTCACCACCCACATACCTGCCCCAAGAAGAAAGAGAAAGGAATTCAAATTTACTAAAGGTAAAAAAAAAAAAAAAAAAAAAAAATGCTTGAATAATTTTTAAAGATCATAATTAAAATTAATAAATGATTACAGCTACCTGTATATAGAGCTCTATCCTTAAATAGGTTTATTGTTCTTTCTTCAATTCCATCTGTTTTAGAACAATATACATATCTGTGCACTTACATCTGTATACAAACATATGTTACAATCAGTGAGGAACTTATTGATTAAAGAGAAATCAACATATACTTCACCAATGTTCAGGCCCATTCTCATTCTAGGTCCATGGTTTCTGAGCTTTTAGCTACCAAATACACTTTTAATTATTTTTCTTCTATGCATCTGATGTTTTGAAATAGTCCACTGACCAAATGAGTGGAATTAATTAGAAATGTATTTTTCCCATTTCTGTTCATCAAGTGTGGCTTGAAAACGTGCCACAGGTGATTCTGATAAAGACTTCACCTCAGTTCCCTAGCTGAAAATGACCATTGGAAGAATTCCTGAATTGAAAGGGGGTTTAGTTATGAAAATTAAACCCTTTTCTATGAACACTGGGTGTAGCTGGATAACTAGGAAGATTCTCACAATCTGAGATATTTTCATTAGTTTCTCTGTATTTTGGAACATATCTTTAGTCCTTTTAGCACAGACATATCTTTAGTCGCTTTTGTAGTTCAGTCCTCTGAGGAGAATGCAGTGTTGCTCCAGAATTGCTAAAGGCAGTTTGGTGGGTAGTGCATGTATCCCATCATGAGTACTCAAATATTGTACAACACTGCCAAGAACACAAGAAAGGGGACTTGCAGAGACTGTAGCCAAACTTCACCACAAATCCTCTGTGTTCTCCTTTCATTTCAGTTCTTCTGGGTGGCCTTTTGCTTTGAGGGAAGCCACTTTGGATTTCAGATTCTAAGATAAAACAGCAGGCAAAGCTTATTGTCCTCTTCTCTGTGATTGTGAAAAATGCCTCCCATTTTCCCAAAGTTAGCATTCCAAATGAAACCATAAACCTGAAACCCACCAGTCCATATTGGAAATGGTAATCTTGGATATGCACGAAGTTGATTTTGTTGAACTTTGATAATCTGCCAGGGTCTTCATCATATTTTCCAGCTGTATTCAAAGTACATGGACACCTTGAATACAGTAGAGTAATCCCCATAGCTTTATCTTTCAAAAGATTTTGAGCTAGCGCTTTGGCTAATTTTATTTTCCAGTGGAAGTCCAACACTGCCAAAGATACAAAATCGGAAGCATTCTCAAAACCAAGCCAATTTATTTTTAATATATTATCTTCCTTGGTAGAGTTTTGCCAAACATGAGAATTACACAAATTTTTAACCATTTAGTGCATGGAATAAGATTCAGGTAGTCAATAATTTGCACATATTAGGATAAGAAGCAAAATATAGCAGGGAAGAAGCAAAAGACACAAAGGGAAAGTAGCTTAAACAAACTGATTTCCAAATACTGAATATATTATTCTCACGTACTTAAGTTTGTAACTGCATAACAAAAGGGCTATTGTTGCAATAACCTATATCCACTGGACTTTCTTTGCATTGGAATTCCCTGGATAATTATACATAAATCTATTAGAATAATAGACTCATGTAACAAGATACATAGTGCCTTTAGGGTTCACTAATTTGAAATCTCAAATTCGCACATAAGGAAATTGAGACACTGAATATTTAAATGGCATATTTCAGGTCACAAAATGACTGACCAAGGTCCCTTGGGTTTAGTTTCTTTCCCTTTACAATATCTAATTATAAGTGAAGATCCAAAATGCATGTGATCTTTTATCAAAAAGCATGAGTATAGAATTAGGAGTAGTCCACTGGGCTGTGGAGGACACGGAGGGACATAGAAAGTAATGAGATAGTGAGATGAGCTGTTTATTGTATGTGCCGTGGTTACATTGCTGCGTGATATGTCAAACTCCTAAATGCTGGACAACACTTCTTGAAAATAAAGTTCATTAAAACCAAATATCAATTATTAGTTGTCAACAAAAGGCTGACTGTATATTTTATGTCATGGAATAAAAATGCCATTGGCTAGTCTAACTCTGTCTGATGCTGTTCCTCCACTTCAGAAAGACAGAATTGAGAAGACTTTTCTTTAAAATCAGATATTTTTTTTAATGCAAAGCCAATTTCTCATATGGGTACATTTTGGGGACTTAAATTGCATAAAGTGTGTTTTACTGATTTTTGACATACATAATTCAAATGTCTGCACAATTGTGCCTGAGTTTGTGACAATCCTCTAAGTGAATGATGCCTCATTAAAATATAGGAAAAGTAAACTAGCATTCTTAAAAGAGACTAGCATTTCCTGCATTGTACTGAAATTGGGGTTTATTAGAAATATATTCCCTATGAGTCCCCTGGGGACCCTAACAATGTATTATTTACTATCAATATTCTCAGAATCCAGTACAGCATTTCAACAATATTGGGGCCTCACTAATACTTTTTGTATTAAATTGCACTGAATGCAGTGTTGTGTTTGTTTGTTTGCTTCTGAATGCAAGTATATGAGTATAGATTAGATATAGGCATTCCAATGCAAAAATTAACAGAAATATACATCAAAGGGAGATTTGTTGCTATTTTCTAAAGACAGTGATAGATCATGTAGAGGAGAAAGTTCACTCTCTATCACAATTGCCAGAGTTTAGAGATGACATTGGGCAGTGGCTTCCCAGTTACCAACTATATCTCCCAGCTCCCCTTGCAGGTACATTGAAACATATGCCTAATCTTCATCGGATTGCTACATTAATGAGAAATAACTTCTCTTGATTTAAACTGACGAATGTTGGTGTTTTAATTGTTGCAGCAGCCATTTTGAACCTAATATAGACCACAAGAGGTCACTGTCCATACCAATTCATGTTATGAAATTCCATGCACAAACACTGAATTCTATTGAATACATTAAATTGGTAAAGTTAACAATCCGTCACTCAGGAATTGCAGTACTGCTTTTGAAGTACTGCATTATGCAACAGGATTTGCTACTTTGGGCTGAGTTCACTATCTGTGTGACTCTGTTGACTTTTCTGCTGGTGGCAGATCTTTGAAGTGCTTGTTCAAATCTTTAGAAAAACATCATTATTTTTCTCTTTAATCAAGCACAAGGTAGATATCCCTTCCCCTTCCTCTCTTCATCTACCTTTTCTTCTTCTTCTGCCACCAACTCCTATTCTGATACTCTTCATCTTTACAGAGATTTCTTTTCTAACCAAAAAACATAAATGTAGTTTTTGTAATAATCAAATCATTATTTTTCCATAGTTGATAAATTATGGACAATTGAAGAAGAAGATATTAGCTTGGATTTTATTTATGATTGTGTTGCACTCTCCATTGTTTTCAAAACAGGAAATTCAGACCTGTCACTGTTATCACCTATTTGGAAATATTACTATGGTGTTGATCCTTTAATGAGACAGTAAGTTCATTGCCTTTGGAAATTAGAGTAAATCTCTTATGTTATAAAGATGTACAAATCAAATTTCTTTTGTACATATTCAGCACAACATAAGATTTATGCCTTTAATAAAGCACAGCAGTGATCTGACTACATAGTTGAAAACTGACAATGTTCAGGGGAATTTTCCTATGGGTGTCATTTGCCTGCAAGCCATGAGTAGAAGATTGCATGGTCCCAAAGGAGCAAAATGTACCAGAATCCTGCTGAGTAAGTCAGCAATGAAATGGGCTTCTAACAAGGAGCTGATAGTTAGAATCTCTGTAATCACTTAGTGAATCGTTTCTATACGCAACTATTTGTTATTGGTTAAGTGCTATCATACTTCAAGGAATGATGACATTTTTAGCATTGAATGAAATCTGGTTACTTTTAAATTCTTGAATTCTATCTGGCACAGTGTTTACACTTGGCTCTTCTAATCAATGAACTGTACTTACCACCTATAGCTATAGTACAACTAGTAGGACCTAAAGCCCAAAACTTAGATCATAATGTCCTTTGTGACCCTTGCCAAAGCTTGCTATCCCAGTTCTCTCTCTCATAATGCCTTATTTCCCCACCATCACTCTATGCACACACTTTCCAACCTTCAACCATATGACTGGTGGCATCTTATTTTATATATTCTTATATACTCTCACTTTGGTCCTCAGGTTGAATATCATTTCCTCAATAAAACCTTCTCTCATAGACTTGATTCCCTGAGAATCAGACATGGAGATTACTCTGCAAGGGGTTTTTTAGAGAATACTGTTAATATCAACACCTCTGGGAGCAAACAAGATTGGGCAGAAGGAGAAGTCTAACCATGATGAAATTCCAGCAGAAACCTTAGCTGACTTTATGAGAAGTGCTGCAGCTGACTTTTAGATCTGTCCCTAGTTGGGGAGAGAGTGGCAGGAATTTATACCCCACATTTATCAGGTACCGAATGCAGACTGTCCAGGGAAGGAAAACATAAACTTGAGTGAGGCAGCTCTCATCAGTCAACTCGAAGGGGACTTAGAGATGAGGGCTTTCTGCCAGGAGGAGTCTCAGCAGTTGATTGAGTCATTTATTCTTGAAGGGGGATCTGGGAAGCACATCACAGTATCCACCACAGTCCAACTCTTGTATTCACTCAGATCCACTTCTTTATCTGATTTCTGAGAGTAACTCATCCAGAATCCCACTGACCCTCTCTTTCTGGAGAAACCAGAAGAGGAAGATTCGAAGGATGAATTGCAGCCTTCACTGCTACAAGTCTCAGTGACATAATTGATACTCATCTTCTTCCTCCTTTTCTAGGTTCTCTTCCTTCTCAGTTAGCAACTCTGCTGGTCTCAGTGATTCACTGAGGGGAC
The DNA here is from genome assembly GCF_015220235.1 of Choloepus didactylus. Taxonomy (NCBI): domain Eukaryota; kingdom Metazoa; phylum Chordata; class Mammalia; order Pilosa; family Megalonychidae; genus Choloepus; species Choloepus didactylus. The sequence goes on along the minus strand of NC_051309.1, from coordinate 109,375,864 downwards.
TGAACACCTGATCACCTGGCCCTTCTCAGACCATGAGTTTTGCACTTATCCAATTACTGTCAAAATCAGGTAAGGGGGTTCCAGGAGGCACCCAAATATATTTTCCCCTGTTCCCATTGTATAAGCATAGCCATACCATCTCTTGATGATCAGATTTTAGAAGTATCCAGGAAGCAATTGTAATTTACAGTTCAGAGATCCTATTCAGTAGACTTTGGTAGAAGCATTGCCTTTTTGGAAATCAGGACCTCTAAACTCCTAATACCTACAGTTAGAGGGACAGGATGCACAAGTTCTTCAAGTTGGTCACTGAAAGTAATGTTAAGTGGAGTTGCTCCTGCTTCATCCCTTGGTTCCCAAACTATCTATTCTACCTACTGGGGACACAGTATCTGATAAAGATTATTGATTACTACTATAAACTGCATCTTGCAAGGCGTCACCTCTGAGCTAGCGCTTCAATCACTCTATCAATTTGGTAGCTTCTGAGTATGTGATATGATCAGTGGATCCTATGTTTATGTTCCCACTTCTGTACCTCCTTTGACATAAAGTGGGTCCCTTGGCCTAACACAATGTTATGGTGTACCCCATTACTAGTGATCAAATACTCTGTAAATCCTCCAAAAATCCTGTCAGCAGAAAAAGTAAACACATACCCAGAACACATGTCTATTCCTATCAAAATGATTCTCTGCCTCATTCAGGGCAATAGGAGTCCAGTGACAAATTGGTCTCCTTGAGGTAAGGTAAGGTGCAATAAGGAGGATTCAACATTGACTTTGCTGCTGGATGCTTGGACATTTGACAGTAGCAATTGATAGATCAACTTTGGTGAGTGGGAGCACATGCTCTTTGGCCCATTTCTGCCATGATATCTGTGCCATTCATGCATCCATTGTGCCAGTACTGGAGTGAGTAATAGCAGAGTCTCACTGACATCAACTGCTTGAGTCATTCATGTAGCAGGGTGTTTAATGCTTTTACTATGGTAGATTCTCTCTAATGGGCATTGACACATTTTAGTTTCTTGGGCTGCTTGAAGCAAATACCATGAAATAGTTGGGCTTGAAAAATAGGAATGTATTAGCTTACAGTTTTGAGGACAAGAAAATGCCCGAAACCATTATTCATTTTTGTAGGGAAATTATTCATAGAACAATGATTTTTTTTCCCCAAAGATTGTCTACTGGTTATCCTTGGCTCCTCTTACATGTGGAAAGGCATATGGCTGTGTCTGCTGGTCTCTTCCTTCTCTTCTGAGTTTTGTTGATTTCAGTTTCTTCTCTCTCTCTCTCTCTCACTTGTTCTCTCTCTTGCTCTCTTTCTCTCTCTCCTCTCTCTCTCTCTGTCTTATTTCATTTATAAAGGACTCCAGTAAGAGGATTAAGTCTCATCCTGAATGAGGTGGGTCACACCTTAATTGAAGTAGCCTCACCAAAAGATCCTATTTACAATGGGTTTACAACCACAAGAATGGATTAGACTTAAGAACATGTTTTTCTAGGGTACATACAGCTTCAAACCAGCACACGTGATATAAAAATGCTCATACTATTTGTCCCTCTCACTCTCATAGGTCTATCTACACATGCTTTCTCGAGGCTTCCTGGACTCTGATCTTCCAAACTTTCTCCTTCTAGTCCCTTGCCAAGTCATCCTTTAATGCTCTTGAGTCTATATATAATCTTACTTCAGGCTACTTATTTTTTCCACACAAAGAAGATGACCAGAACATCTACCTAAAGTTATGTCAATTGGGAATATTTGTTCTGATCCCTAACATTAGGGTTATCTCTGAGTTAGGTTGAAGTACAACAGGAATCTATTTTTTGTCTTGAAAATAATGAGTTTAATAAGGCCACAGGATATAAGATCAATATAAAAATATTTTATTTCTATATATTAGCAATGAACAATTGGAAAATGATTGTGTCAATCAATAGAGATTTAAAATGAGAATCAATTAAACTTATTTCTTGTAACAATGGTTTTTGAGTAGAACAGGCTCTATAGAACCTCAGAAAATTAAATTCAATCATAGCATGCTATTCATTTTTGTAGGGAAATTATTCAAAGAACTATGGAAATGCTGCTGTCATTTAATGTAAATACTGTTTATTGGTTACCAATTTCTAAGATTTAATATGGTTATTCCACAGTATGTAAAGCTCAACAACTTTGGTGATGTAAAAATAAGTATAAAATATCTATTACAGGTGAATACACAGGTATTATCTACCAGCAACTTCATTCCTAACAATATATCTTAGTAAATCTCTCTCATGTGTGCAAGTAGACCTGTTCAAGAATGATTATTGTCATATTGCAATAAGGCAAGGCAAGAAACAATCTAAATATCCAGTAAACAGTGAGTTGATAAATATATTAACATTTATTCATACAATGAAAAACTGTATATATACAATTGTTAAAATGAATAAATCAACACTAAATTTATCAAGGATAAGATACAAAATACAATTTATATCAGAAGTTAACATTTGAAAATGCAACAAACAATTTTATATAATATTTTCAGATGGATGAAAATGTAATCATATAGTAAAAGTTTTTATACCTGCTTGAGAGTGATGAATAGCAAGATGCATATCAGAATGTAGAAGGGAAAATCTGGAGAGAATAGGTAGAAAGAAATTTTACAAAAATGAGGTTGCTTGTCTGTCTATGTTGATAGAAGAATAAATAAATTCATAAATATTTTAAAGTAAAAAAATATATAACAACTAAAAATAGTGACAGTAATACATCAGAAGTAAGGGGTAAGTAAAGTGTGGGTAATGTGAGAGAACTAACTCTTCATCTGTCATAGATTCCAAGTAAAGATAATACCTAAAACTGATTAATTAGAATGTTTCCAGAAATATTGTGAATTGGATAACATGAAAATATTTCTTTTTTTTTAAAGTTTCTAGAAATGCTGAATAAAATATATATTTTTAAATATCTAAAATAAATTCAGAAAAAAAGAAAAGTTTCCAGGGGCCAAAAAATGAGATGGAAACTAAAAAGCAAAGGAGTCCAGTATGAATGTCTGCTAGGTCTGCCTGAGAGCTCATCTGCCAATTTCTGTAACCAATGGGTTTACATTTTAATGACCATAAAAAAAAAAAGAGTACTTTTGACTGAGCACACAGGGGTTTGAAGCAAAGACCAATCATAAAACCTCTATACTCAAATTGCTACCAAAGTGAAAGGATCACTTGAAAAAAATCTGCTTAGCCACAGAGGTAGATAGCAAAAAAGTATATATTTATCTTAGCCTGAGCTCTGGTTAAAATAATATTTTTCCTTTTGGGATATAAGAAAAGTTGTTTCCTCAAAGATTTTAAGTCCAAATTTACAACAATGATCTGAAAACCCACAGACAGAAAAATTAGTATATTTTTTTCTTTTGGGTTTCCTGTTTCTTATAATGGCAGGCTACTTTATACTGACCAGTCCTTCTGCTGCAAATACCTAAAAACCTTGCCTTAAAAAATTTTAAACATCAAACCTATAAAAAGTTAGTTAGGAATTACCAAGAGAAAATAAGAACACAGAAAGATAAGTTGACCCTGAAGCCACTTTTGCCTTGAGGAAATTGAGCCATCACAGAAATTAAGAATCTTTATTTCAGTCACCTCAAGAAGTGGTAAGGAAGGAAATAAATTTTCAGGACCATGCAAGATAGGAAATCTAACAGGATATTCTCCATACCCGCAAAAAAGAAAAAGGAAAACTAAAGAACATAGCCTCAGAGTAAGAGTGAACAGAAACTGAACTGATAGTGAAATAATAAAGCCTAGTTTGAAACCCCTGGGTCAACAAGGAATTTTAGGACTTGAACTTCATTTAAAAAGGTCATTGACCCTAGACACCTGAAAGAAGCAAATGCAAATTCTCTCTTGATAAAGGTACTTTTGCTATATGCTTCCCATTTTTCTTAAAAAATATATTTTCAACTTAAGTGTCTAACACACAGCCAATGATAATCAGGCACACAGTAAAATTAGACTCTAGTTTGAGAAACAGCAAAAACATCAAACAACAGAAATAAATCAGTAAATACTTTAGATACTAAAATTATTAGATATAGATGATGAAATCACTATGCTGACCATATTTAAAGAACTGAAAAAACAAGCTAAACATAGCTGCAGGGTATAGGAAACTATGAAAAGTAAGACAGATGATTTGAAAAAGAACCAAATATAAATTCCAGAAATAAAGAAATTAATAACTTAAATTTTAAAAACTTAATGGATGACTTTACAGCAGAGCAGACATAATTAAAAGAAAGAATTAGTGAATGGAACTCATCTCTGAATTAACTATTCAGAGTATAGCATGGGGAGACAAAAAGATGGAAAATAGAGAAGAGACGTAGAGGATAGAGCTAGAAATTCTAATAAATGTTTAATCTGAATCCCAATTTTTATTACTTTTGAAGAGATTAGAATTTTCTAGAATAGATGAAAAAATACTAATCCTCAAATTCAAGAAGATGAACAAATACCAAGGAGAATAAATTAAAAGAAATCACATCTAAATGTATGATAGTGAAATTTTAAAATAAGATAAAATTCTGTGACCAAAGAAAATATTAAAATAAGCCTAAGGAAAAAAAAAAAGTCATTTATGTTCAAAGAATGACAGAATAAGATCTAACTCCTCCAAAGCAACAATAAAAGAAAAAACATAATGGAAAAATATCTTCAATTATGAGGAGGAAATAGAATTGTACAAAAAGAGAAGTATTCTCCCAGTATAAAAATGAAATAAAGATATTTTCAAATTAACAAAATCTAAGATAGTTTATCACTAGCAAAACTTCACTAAAGCAACTTGTAAAAGATGCATTTCAGGTCAAAGGAAAGATGTTCCAAATGGAAATTTAGGTGTTAAGAGCAGAATGAATAGCAAAGAAAAGGGTAAATATGTTGATAGATCCAAATTAACATTATTAAAAATTAATAATCTCCTGGGGGTTAAAAGAATTACCAGTGAAAAAATCACCACCAAAAATATAACTTAAATTGGGAGGGAATAATTGAGTTCAAATGCTCTGAGACCATTTTACTGTCTAGGAGGAGGATAAAGCTACTGAAGAACATTAGATTTTAGTAAATTAGAGGTCTGTGATTTAATTTCCAAGATTACATTAAAAAAGAAGGAAATAAGAGTGTATAATTCCAAAATAATAGAAGAAATGGATGATTAAAAAAAATGCATGAAAATAAAGGCAAAGAAAGAGAAGAAAAATAAGCATTGAACAGCAGGGACAAAAAAGAAGCTCAAATTAAGATGATTTGGTTTATCTCTATATCTCAATAATTACTTCAAATATAAACAGATTAATTCTCCAGGCAAATTTAAAAATTATCAGTTTAAAGCAACTATATTATGTTCATACAAGAGGCAAAAAAATGCATATAAGACTGTGGAAAGATGACAAGTAAAGTATTAAAAAAGGTAGATCAAGTAAAAGGGCAGAGGAAGGTTACAATTATAATCCAGTTCACTACCAAAAATTAATAATTATAAATGTATAGGCATCAAATAGTATGAAATCAAATTGTATAAAAGAAGAATTAGAATAACATCAAGGAAAAGTTAGCAAATTCAAAATTGAAGTGGATGTTTTCAGAAACTGGTTTCAGTAATTGATACTACAAGCAGTCAATAAATAAGTCAGAAAATTTGAAGAATGTGATTAACCAAATTGATCTAATATAACATAAATATAGAACACTGCACACATTACTGAAAACACGTTGTTTTTAAACATGTGGTCTAGTTACAAAATTGAGCACATATTTGACCATAAAGAAATTCCCAATCATATCAAAGGACTGATATTATAGACAGTGTGTTACTGAAAACATTGTAATTTGCTAGAAATTAGCAATAACAAGGTAAATGCAGAAAAAACATAAGTTTAAAATCAAGAAATTCAATTAATTAACTCATCAGTCAAAAACACATAATTTTAAATATTTTGAGCTTCATAAAACCAAAAATACTTCATATCAAAATTTGTAGAAAGCCAAGAGTTGAAACTGAAAAAAAAAGAGAGAATAGAAAATTAAAAAAAAAAAAATTGTAGGAAGCAACTAAAGCCCTTTCTTAAAGGAAAAAAAAAAAATGTGTAATCTTAAATAAAAAGGCTAGTAATCCAGCATAAGAAGTTAGAAAATAATTTCAAAGAAAGCTGAGAAGTACATACACAACAGAGAGGATCAATAAAGTAACAAGTGGTTGAAAAGACAGTTAAAGTTAAAACAGGCTGATGAAGAAGGAAAGAGAAAGACAACAGAAATAATCAATTTTAGTAATGAAAAATCAAGCATTATCACAGACAAAAAATTTAATTTGGATAAAGTCCTAAAACAGCTCATCAGAATGGGCATAAGAAACAATTAAATACATGAATATTAAAATATTGAAATTAATTAAATCATTAATTTGAAGCTTTTTACCAAGGAAACTTCAGTTCCAGATTATTTCACTGGCAAGCTGTACCAAACATTTAAGGAGAGTAATGCTAAATGTGTACAAACTCTTTCAGATAATCAAAAATGTGTTTCAATTTTCAACTGATTTTAAGAAGTAGCATTGTCAGGATAGCAAATCAAAGAAACAGTAGCAAAAGAAAGTTACAGGCAATTCTCTCTAATAAACATACATGTAAAAAATTCTAAATGAAACCTTATCTCTTCAAAAGAAGCAAAATATGAAAAGAATGTATGTAGCCAAGTTGGGTTCATACATGAATCATAATTTTGGTTTAACATTAGCAAACCAATGAATGTAAGTTTGTTATATCACATAACAGTAGGTATAATTTATAACATCTAACTTAGTAGAAGCAAACAAGAAATTTTTAAAATCTTGATAAATCCAAAAGAGAGCAGAAAAGCAGGGGAACATTAAATGAAGAAAAAAGCAACACAAAATTGGATTCTAGAAACACTCTCAAATATACCAGTAATAATTATGCATATAAATGCACCACCTTGACAGGCAAAACAGTGATTTTGTCATATTGGAAAAAGCTGATATATGGAGATATATTAGTAGAAGTACATTCTGTATAGATATGGAACTAATAACATAAGAACTGAAAATTAAAGCAATTAAAGTATGTTGCCTCTGAGTTGTTGTACTGGGACCAAGAAGCAATGGGGCTAGGAATCTCCCTACAATTTTGTTTCCAATTTAAATGTTTTAACTAAATGTTTAGAAATATATACATATCACCACCAATGTTTACCAACATCTAGGTCTTATTCACTTTCAAATATTCCAACTATTTTCTCATTTCAAATGTTTGCTTAAAAGTTTTTGTTTGAGAAGTGGGGCAAAATGATGGTGTAGGGAGGTATGGAATATAGTTAGTCCTCCCGAGCAACTAGTAAATAGCTGAGAACAACTAGTAAATAGTCTGGAACAAATGGTTGGGGCACATCTGTTACTGAACACACATCATACACCAGTCTGGAGTGGGTGGAATGGCTGAGATTGCAGCATAGAACTGTAAGTAAAGCTCCCCAAACTGAGGAGCTGGTGCCCTGCCCCCAGTGACATGGCAGGCTGAAGTAGAACACTCCCTGTGAGAAAAAGAAGCAGTCTGTACTAGGAGCAAGGGAAGGTAGCTCAACCAAGCTCCAATTACAGTTTTAATTAACAAATGTGAACTACTGAATACAAGTTATGAACACATAAACCTGGAGCAAGAAGGAAAGAAACCCTGAGGTGTCTCTGGGCAGAGGAGAGACAGGGCTGATGGAAAAAAATAATAATAATAAATAAGTAAAACAGAGGCTTTTGGAGTCAGCTGAGCTCAGAATACTGGAAAAGGGCTATGTCCCAAGAAAAGGGGCACATAGAATAGCATACCAACTCTGGCTCTTAACAGGTGAAACTGGGGCCTGCAGACTTGCTCTGAGAAGAGGATTTCTTTATTTTATCTTTTTTCTCTCATTCTAAGTAGCTCATTAGAGAAAGCCTTAGACATTTTCAATTGTCAGCACAGACCCAGGCAAGGGTAGAGTTAAGATAGAGAGACAATGGAAGAACTTGAGTGAAGGAGATAATTCCCTAAAGGCTTTACCTTCCCTAAGGAAAGGGGGAAAGGGTAGCTCAAGGGGCTGCCATCAATCAGAGAATTCAGACCCCAGGACCTGGGTGAAAAAACAGAAAGAGTTTAAGCTTGGCCTCTGAATCACCTTCAGTCCCTGGCAGGAACAGAGTCTGCTGATAATTAAAGGCACTGCACCTCTTTATGCCAGTGGGGAGCTGTGGGCTGAAAAGCACCACCAGTTGGGCAGGACAGGAAAAGCACAGAGTCTTAGAGGGCTCACAGGAAAGTCTGACAGTCTTCTGGGTCTCACCCTCAGGGAAACTGGATACTGATTACACCGTTCTCCTGAGACCTGTGCCCATCTGGTCTGGGAAAATCTGATTGGGGTAATCAAGGAAACCAGATGCCTAGACAACAAAAAATTATGAGTTACACTAGGAGAAACAAAGATATGGCCCAGTCAAAGAACAAACTTACACTTCAAATGAGATACAGGAGTTGAAACAACTAATTAAAGATGTTCAAACAAATATGCTAAATCAATTCAAAAATCAAATGAATTAGTTGAGGGAAGATATGGCAAAAGAGATGAAGAATATAAAGAAGACACTGGGCAAACATAAGGAAGAACTCAGAAGTTTGAAAAAAACAATTGGCAGAACTATAATAATGAAAGTCACAATAGAAGAGATGAAAAACACAATGGAGTCTTATAGCAGCAGATTTGAAAACGCAGAAGAAAGGGTTCATGAACTAGAGGACAGAACATCCTAAATCCTACACACAAAATAACAGCTAGGGAAAAGAATAGAAAAATGTTAGCAGGCTATCAGGTAATTGAATGACAACATGAAGCGCATCAATATACATGCCATGGGTGTCCCACAAGAAGAGAAGAGAAAGAGGGCAGAAAGAATAATGGAGGAAATAATCACTGAAAATTTCCCAACACTTATGAAAGACATAAAATTACAGATACAAGAATCATATCATACCCCCAACAGAATAGACCCCAATAGACCCCAAGACACTTAATAATCACATTATCAAATCTCAAAGATAAAGCAAGAATTCTGAAAGCAGCAAGAGAAAAACAATTCATTACATACAAGGTGTGCTCAATAAAACTATGTGAGAATTTCTCAGTAGAAACCATGGAGGTGAGAAGGCAAGTATATGATATATTTAAGATAATGAAAGAGAAAAATTGCCAACCAAGAATTCTATATCCAGCAAAACTGTCCTTCAAAAATGAGGGAGCATTTAAAATATTTTCAGACAAACAGACACTGAGAGAGTTTGTGAACAAGATATCTGCTCTACAAGAAATACTAAAGGGAGCACTACAGGCAGATAGGAAAAGACAGAAGAGAGAGGTTTGGAGAAGAGTGTAGAAATGAAGACTATCAGGAAGGGTAAAAAGAGAGAGAAAAAAAATAAAAATAAAATAAGATACAACATATGAAATCCAAAAGACAAAATGGTAGATGGCAAACATTATGCTGAGTGAAATTAGCCAGAAACAGAAGGATAGATACTGTATGGTCTCACTAATAAGAACTAACATTGATGAGTGAACTTTAGAGTTAAAGTTGAGAACACAGGTTATCAGGGCATAGAAAGAGGTTATAGATCAGGCATCTGATGCTGAAGGAGTACAGAAGGTTCAACAGGATTGATTGTATAGATCCAGAAATGGATTGTGATTGTAGCAAAATATTGTATGTACTCTGAACAAAGATGAGTATGAGTACAGTTGAAAGAGGAAGGCTAGGAGCATGTATGATACCAAAAGGAAAGACAGAAGATAGAGACTGGGATTGTATAAGTTACTGAAACCTAGAGTGGTCTATAAAGGTGATTAAGTATACAAATATGAGAGTGTTTTTACATGAGGGAGAAAAAATGAATGTCAGCATCGCAAGGTGTTGAAAATTGGATGGTATAGGGAGAAAAATACAATCAATGCAAACTAGAGTCTATAGTTAACAGTAACATTGTAAGATGCTTCCATTAATTGTAACAAAGGCAATATACCAAAGCTAAATGTCTATAAGAAGGGAATTTGAGAGAGTAGTATGGGATTCTTCGTGTTTGTGTTGTTGTCTGACCTTTTCATGTATTTTATTTTATTTTTATTTTTTCTATCTTTTATTTTTTTATTCTTCATTTTTTCCCTCCTCTTCTTGTTTCTTTGCAGAAGAAATGCAAATGTCCTCATATAGATTTTGGTGATGAATGCATTACTGTGTGATTATACAAGGAATAACTGATTGTTTACTTAGGGTGGATTGTATGATGCGTGAATAAAACTGTTTAAAAAATAAACAGAGGGATACAAGTGCTGGAGAAAATATATGTACTTATTCCCTGTTGGTGCAGAAGTAGAATGGTGCAGCCCATCTGGAGAGGAGTGTTGTGGTTCCACAGGAAGCTAAGAATGGGGTTGCCAAATGGTCCTACAACCCTGTTATTGGGTATATACTTGGAAGAACAGAGAGGAGGGGCATGAATGGACATTTGCACAGCGGTGTATGGCAGCAGTATTCACAATTTGCAATGGATGGAGGTGGCCTAAGGGTACACTGACTGATAAATGAAATGGTGAACTGTGATTTATACACGCAATGTAATATTGAGTGGTGGCAAGAAGGAATGAAGTTGTGAGGTATGCAAATATGTGAATGGACCTTGAGGACAATATGTTGAATGAAATAAACCAGAATTGAAAAGACAAACATTATAATGCCACACTATTATGAACTAACTATTAAGTGCAAACACTGAGAATTCAGTCTGAGAGCATAGGTTATCAGGGGAAGGTTTATTGTAAAGGTGCCTAGATTGTGAGCTCTTAGAGCAGTCGCATCTATTCATATATTGTAATGTTTATTTCTAAATTCTGAGATGCTGAGCTCTTTGTGTATAATCTGTTGGTCCCTGCAACTTTGGGTATCCGTGTGACACCTAAGACTCAGAACCAGAGTTTGGCAGCTATGACTATCAGCATTACCCCATACAGCAACTGTTAAAAAAGCTGAAAAAGAGATCAGACTTCAAGTAGAGATATGAATGAAATGGACTCGGTTAGGACTAAGGTAAATGAGACTAAAGGGTAAAGGATGATATTGACTTGTTTAAAACTTCAACTTCTATGTGAGACCAGAGGAAGAGATGTTTATTTGGTGCAAAATCTATATTTTCTGTAGCACATTATATAATTTTACTTGTATTCAAACTCCATAATTACATGGAATCTTGAATAGGAGGTGAGATCTAGTTGGTTTGTACAGGTTAGCATGAAGCCCTGATATATCCCACAGTAATTTGGGCAGAGAATATAAAGCATTTGCAAACCCCCCTTGGGGGACTGGGGAAAAACATGGAAATATTAAACTTCCCCACCTGGGGAATCCCTGATATTCTCACAGCATTGGGGACTCCCAGTTTAGTAGACCACAACCTTGATCTTGGGGCTTGCCTTTATAAAACCTAATCCTACATAGGAGAGGCTAAGCCTATTTATAATTGTGCCTAAGACTCACCCCCAGAGAACATCTTTTGTTGCTTAGATGTGGCCTCTCTCCCTAAGCCAACTCTACAGTAAACTCACTACCTTTCCCCTACATGGGACATGACTCCCAGGGGTTTATATTTCCCTGGCAACATTGGACATGACTTCCAGGGATGAGCCTGGACCCAGAATTATAGGATTGAGAAAGTCTTCTGGACTAAAAGGGGGAAGAGAAATGAAACAAAATAAAATTTCAATGCCTGAGAGATTTCAACTGGAGTCAAGAAGTCATTCTGGAGGTTATTCTTGTGTATTATATAGATATGCCTTTTTAGTTTTTAGTGTATTAGAATAGCTAGAAAGAAATACCTGAAACTGTTGAACTATAATTCAGTATCCTTGATTCTTGAAGATGATCTTATAACTATGTTGCTTATATGGTGTGATTGTGTGATTGTGAAAACCTTATGGTTCACACTCCCTTTGTCCCAGTGTATGGAGAAATGAGTAGAAAAATGGGGACAAAAAGTAAATGAATAATAGGGGAGAAGGAGGGATATGAGATATTTTGGGCATTTTATTTTTATTTTTATTCTTATTTTTATTTTTTGGAGTAATGAAAACATTCAAACATTGATTGTGGTGATGAGTGCACAACTATATGATGATACTGTGAACAACTGTATGCTTTGGATGATTGTAAGGTATGTGACTATATCTCAGTAAAATTGCATTAAAAATAAAAGGTTTTGTTTGCTTGTTTTCCAATGTGTTTCAGTTTTTGCCCTATTGTATTGTCTTATAACTACAAAAACAAATTCTATGCCAGGAGGTTTTAGAAATAACACTGGATTCTGGCTTGAAATGTTTTTGGAAATTATCTATAATGGATTATTGCTTAAAAAGTAAGTTTTCCTTATTTGCTCAACAGGAATAATAGCATCCCAAAGACACCCAGAGAATTCTCTGGTGATTTTAGAGACTAAGGCAAACACAAATGTTGGATATCTCATTTCAAGCAACCTGAATGATACTCCTTAAAGCCCATCTTTAAGAGAGTGCCTGGGAGTCAGTTGGCTGTATCTAAGTGAACTATAAGAAACTTTCTAAGAAATAGGATATGAAAAGAACATAAGCAGAGCAGAAATAATGTTTAAAAATATGTAAGCTTTTATTGGTACAGAGTTTTTATTTGTGGTGAAGGAAAAGTTTTGGTAATGGATGGTGGTGATGGTAGAAAAGCATTGTGAATATAATTAACACTGCTGAACTATATATTAGAATGTGGTGAAAAGGGGAAATTTTATGTTGTTGTATATATGTTTCTAGAATAAAATTTTTAAAAAACCATATGACTGTACACACAGCTAGTGAACCCTAACATAAACTATGGACTATAGTTAATAGTATCATTATAATAATATATTTTCATCAATTGTAATGAAGCTACCACACTAATGCAAAGTGTTAATCATAGGGATAATTGTGTGTGTAAAAGGGAATCTTTGGGAACTCTATTTCCTGCATGATTTTTCTGTAAATTTACAACTTCCTTAATAATATTTTTAAAAATCATGTAAGCTTACCTGATTTTTCCTGGATTGCATGGGATTGTAGTGTTATACATGTGTCAAAGGCACCAGGTGGTTTACAAAAGAAAGTTTTATATTATCTTTTATATTTTAAAAAAATTGCAATGTTTCTATCAATAGAAAAGGCAATGTAGACACAAGATAAGTTTTCAAAAAATACTCAACTGGAAACACATACGTAATGATTAACATGAGCCAGATGTGCTGATCTCAGTGCATTTTATACATTAATTCATTTAATTTTCATAATAACCTATAGGTCATTGCTAAAATTACTCCCATTTAATAAATGAGTAAACTGAGGCACAGAATAGATTAATAACTGTGACAGTTTGAAGCTGAATGGACCACAGAAAAGATCATGTTCTTAAAGCTAATCCATTCCTGTGAGGGTGGACCCATTAAAAGTAGGATCTTTCAGTGAGTGGGATCTTAAGTTGAGATGTGACCCACCTCATTCAGGAATCTTACAGGATTCATTTTTAAGAGTGTAAAGACAGAGAGAAACGCAGACAAAAGCCCCAGAGAAGCTGAGAGAGAAGCAGCCAGAAGCTGAAAGTAACAACACCTGGGAGAGAAGGACCAGCAGACACTGGCTATGTTCCTTGCCATGGGACAGAGGCGTCCCAGATCGCTGGTAGCCTGTCTTCGGAGAGAAAGCATCACCTTTTGATGAATGCCTTGATTTGGATATTTTCACAGCCTGAGAACTGTAAGCTTGTAAGTTAATAAATTCCCATCGTAGAGTTACCCCCGCCCATCGAGTGAGCCAAGATGGCGCCTGCATCCTGTTTCCGCATAGTGACGCATGTATCCGCCACCCGCTCCTACCAATCGAAATCCTGTATACGCGATACTAGCCTAGAAGCTTATTGGTTGTTAATTGTGTATAAAAGGTCTTACCCGGACGGGGTAGGGTGAGACAGCCCACAAGGAGCCGTGCCTGACGGCCACATCGAGGCTGCTCTCCCGCGAGGCGCCGTGCCCCGTGTGGGAACCAGTAACACAGAATGTTCATCTAGCTGTAGTAAAGGGCTTGCTTTCACAACTGCCGTGTGGTTCGAGTCGTGATTCATGACCAGGTTAGTTCGCGCAGTCTGCATCTCTCTCTCTCCTTCCCTGTTTCCCCTCGCCGGCCGGGAACCGGGGACCGAGCGGGGCAGCGCCGGACAAGTGGTGGCCCGTACAGGGAAGCTCCTCCTCCTGCCTCGCTCTCGACGGTCCCTCTGTGAGGAGAGCAGCGCTGCGCAAAAGCCAATCCATTTCTGGTATATTGCATTTCATCAGCTTTAACAAACTGAAACAATAACTTACTCAAGTTCACCCTTGTGGTAGAGCCAGGTTTGAACACAAGTAGTATAGCTCTAGAGTTAGTGCCCTTAATCATTAAATTATAGAAGCAACATATAAACATCATAGAAAGTTAAGAAAATAAAGAAAAAATCCACCTATAATCCCTACTTTCTAATATAACTTTTGCATATTATATAATCTCTTCCCATCTTTTCCACATTCATGATTTTGTAGTATATATATTGCACCTGGATTTTATCAGTTCTCTGTTGGTGCACAATCATTATAATTTGACTTATGGAATAATTTACTTAATTGCTTTGTTTTTAGACATAGGCTGCCTCCAATCCCAGCATCTTCATGAACACAGTTTTAACAATATTTCTTGTTATTTACTTAGAAAAGATACTTAGAAGTAGAAGTAGAATTAAATATGACTTTTAAAACCCTTTCTTTTTCTTTCAAACACATAAAATATTTCTTGTATTTTCTAAGCATTGTGTGTTATTAGGTCATTGGTCTCTAAAATCAGCAATATACTGAATCCCACCCTGTTAATCTTCCCTCACAATAAATCACTGTCAATTACCCAACGGTTCTACATGGAGGTGACAGATTAGAAGCCTTAATTTGTAACCTCCTTAAAAATCACCAATCTTCCCTTTTTGAATCTGACAACCATGTTCTCAAGTTTCTTTCTTTGACACATGGGCTTTTATATAGAAGCATCTGCTTTCCGCCAGCATAACAGAGGTCTTTTGTTTTGCCAAAGGAAGACTGAAACTGATGATTTTAATTGTTTCAAGTACATTCTATGGAGAAGCTTCCTAGCCACAGCTGGATGAAGCAAAGCTACAGTGGAAGTATACCCATTTTAATTGTTTGCTCTGCCCTAAAAGCTAAAAAGCTGAAGCTCCAGGCATTTGAAACCTCCCACCCCCCACTTTTTTTTCAGTGTGCTGAATTACTGAACCAACATAAGCTCTTTCACATAATAAACAATTTGTTTGCTCTGGTTCTGGTATTTTGTGAAAGGATAGAGAAGACAACTTTAGAACTGGAAAGGAACTTTAAAGTATTCATCTTGTCCATGTCCTTATTTTACAGATGAGCAAAGTGAAGCCCAGAAAGTTTAAAATGCCTTTCGTAGATGTACACAGAGAATTAATGGCAAAGTAAGACTAGAACTGAGTTTTTCTGTTTCCTCTGTGTCTAAGGAGGTTTGAGAACTGGTACTAAGGAAGTTCAGGAATACCTAAAACTGAAGGAATCAAGGAATTAGACTCCATCAGGAATATATAATATTGAACAAAATTTTTAGGAAAGGGGAGAAGGTCAATGTGGTAGTTTAGAGTTGTACGTACTCCAGGAAAACAGGTTCTTGAACTTAAACCATTCCTGTGGGTGTGAACCCATTGTAAGTAGGACCTTTTGATGAGGTTACTTCAGTTAAGGTGCTGCCCACCTCATTCAAGATGGGTCTTTATCCTATTACGAGAGTCCTGTATCAGCTGAATGAAATTCAGACAGAGAAAAAAAGATGAAAGAAACAAGAAGCTGAAGATCAACAGAACCTCGAAGAGAAGGTAGAGGCCAGGAGAGGCCACCATGTGCATTGCCATGAGAGATAGGAGCCCAAGACCAAGGGTCACATCCAGCTATGGCTAGGAAGCTTCTCCATAGAATGTACTTGACAGCCCCAGAATGCCAGTCTTTGGGAAGGAAACACTGAGTTGGACTTTTTCCTAGCCTCAAAACTGTGAGCTAATAAATTCCCATTGTTTAAGCCAATCCATTGCATGGTATTTGCATGAGCAGCCAAGGAAACTAAAACAGTCAGTTAATGAACTTGTCAATGTCTTGGTCATAATATGGCAAAGATCATAAGGACATGACACTATTCAGATTACAGGTTTTATTGTCAGGATCATCCAGTATATAGTGCATGGTAATTGGGCTTTCTCCAATATTTAAGATAGAGCCTATGATTAAACTGTATTGAGTAATAATTCTGTTCTTGAAGAAATATTTTTTTTAATACAGGCATAGTTTGAGTTTAAGTTCTTAATCACTAAAAGCTAGAAGATATTACCAGAGACAGAGACCTACCTTTGAAAGTTTAAAGAGGCTATGCCATCATTATAATACAGTGCTACTGAGTGTAGTGCATGGAGCAATTATATCAGCTTGTTTAAAAATGCAAAATTTCAGCCGGACCTAGACCTGTCTGCCAGTAGAGCCCAAGAATCCATGTTTTAACAAGCTCTCCAGGTGATTACCATGCATGCTAAAGTTTAGAAAGTATTGTTCTAATAGAAAAGTTTTTAACCTTCGTTGCACATTAGAATCACCTGGGAAACCTTTTAAAATATTGATTCCTGAGTCCCATCCCCAGATTCATATTTGCTTAGTCTGGGGTGTGGTCTGGACATTATCATGGCTGAGAATCACTATTCTAACAAGTCACTTGGAATGTTTGTGCTGGTTATTTGTGTGTATGTGTGAATTTATTAAAAATGTAATGCAGCATACCCAGCATTTCCAAAGTTTAGAACAAGAGGCTGCAAAGTGAGGGGAGAGGGGTACTATACAACACATTGGAGTATAGACATAAAATATTAGAACTTCCATTTTTATTTATTTAAATTTCATCCTTTTAAAATTTACTTGCCTATATTTATGATCTATTTAACGTAGCATAGTAATACATGAGCATTATTAAATATATATGGAAAACAAACTAAATTTTTTAATGATCAGAGTTCATAAATAGAACAATGGTTCTCAAAATTAAATGTGCATGAAAATTATCTGGGAAGCTTGCTAAAAATACAGATTCATGGAACTACTCCCTGCTGAAGGTAAGTTCAATAAGACTGAATTGGGGCCCAAGAATCTGCATTCATAAGACACATCCCAAATTAATCTATGTAAATGCTCTATAAACCACTTGTGTTAGTCTGCCAGGGTGCTATGACAAATACCACACAATGGGTTGGTTTAAACAACAAGCATTTATCAGCTCATGGTTTCAGAGGCTGAAGTCCAAAATTAAGGCCTTGGCAAGGCAATACATTCTCCCTGATGTCTGTAGCGTTCTGGCTTGCTGCAATCCTTGGGGTTCCTTGGCTTGCATCTCTGCCTCCCATCACATGGGGCTCTCTCTCGTTGTGTCTGCTCTTGCAGTTTCCATTGACTTCTGGCTTCTTCTTGTGTGGCCTTTTCTGACTTCTGGCTTCCAGTTTCTTCTCTTCATAAGGCCTCCATCATTGTGCATTAAGACTCACCCTGAGTCACTCAGCCTTACCTTTTTCAGAAGGTCCTATTTACAAAAGGCTTCACTCCCACAGGAATGTGGATTAAGATTAAAAATGGGCCTTTTGTAGGGATACAAATTCAATCCACCACACCACTCTTTAAGAAATACTGGTTTTAATAACAGGACCTGTTGTCATTACAACAAAAATAGAGAAAGCTCTCTGGGAAAACAGAATGCCCCGTCCAGGACTCAAAGGGTGGTAGTACCTCAATGGGATAATCACATGCAAAGTCACGAACCTCAGCTCTAAAGGATAACAGCACACTCAGAAGGGATTAGTTTCCTGGGGCTAACTCTGGTTACAGAGACAACTGGGTAACCAGGAATATGAATGCATAGCTTTACAATGAGAAGTATACCTTTTAGGCAGACTACAGTGTTTTTATTGGCTGTCAGTGCATTATTTTCCTGCAGAAAACCATATGGTATGCCAAGTTATTATTATAAAATTTGCGTCTTTAGCCTGTATGAACAGGTGGAGCACGGGATTTTTATGGCAGTGAAACTATTCTGTATGATCCTGTAATAATAGACACATGACATTGCACGTGTCCAAACCCACAGAGCTATACAACACAAAGAATGAACCCTAATGTAAACCATGGACTTTGGTTAATAATAATGCCTCAATTGGGTTCATCAATGGTAACAAATGTAACACACTAATAAAATACGTTAATAATAGGGACACTGAGTTCAGGGGAAGAAGAGATATTTGGGAACTCTATCCTTTCTGCTTAATTTTTCTCTAAACCTAAAACTTCTCTAAAAATAGTTTATTAAAAATCAATCAGTGTGATTCTCCATACACTAGTAAACAAACTAAAGAAGAAAAGTCATATGATTAGCTCAAAGGCATATAGTAAAATCTAAAACCCATTCCTAACTTTAAAAAAAACCCTCAGAAAAAACAGAAGAACTTCCTCAATCCAATTAAAGGCATCTATATAAAATATATAGCTAACACATTGCTGAATGCTTTTCTCCTAAGATCAGGAACAAGGGAAGGATGTCTTCTCTCACTATTTCTGGTTAACATATACTGGAGGTACAATGCTTGTGCAAATGCAAAATGGTAAACCACTTTGGAATATTGTTTGCCAGTTTCTTAAAAAGTGAAACGTACACCTAAAATATGACCTAACCATTCCATTCGAGGTGTTTACACAAGAGAAATGAAAGCGTAAGTCCATACAAAAATTTGTACATAAATGATCATAACAGCTTTGTTTGCAATAGCCCAAAACATCAAAGAACCCAAATGTACATCAAAGGGTAAAAGGAAAAACAAGCTGTGGAAAATTTATGCAATGGAATACCAATTGGCAATAAAAGGCAGTGGACTATTCATACACTCATCCTGGATGACGCTCAAAGGCATTATGCTGAATGAAAAATTTCAGACAAAAAAAAGAGTTTTAATGATATTATTTCATTTACATAACAGTCTAGAAAATGAAAATTAATCTATAGTGACAGAAAGACTTGAAACCCAGGCCTTGCCGTTCCATGAGTCACTTCCCTCTTGCCATAGCAGTTGTTTTGTGCACCCCACGTTCAATCTGAGACAGTCAAATGAATATCATTGCTCTCTTTCTGAAAATTATTTAACCAGTGGATGTTTTAGGTCTGGAGCTGCATCCAGCCATTTTGCCACCATGATGGGGAGTCAGCTTGAGAAGGAAGCCACACACTGTTTTCACATTAATACCTTGCAACCACTCTACGAGATAGATATTATTCCTCCGTTTGTCAGATAAGAAAACTAAGAGATTAAATCATTTTCCAAGAGTTACACAACTAGCAAATGGCAAAGCAGGGATCTGAGCCTATATGATACCAAATTTCATGCCCATAACTGTTATTCGAGGGAAAAAGTAAACACAACAAAGGTCTGTAATTTAGATCTTTCCATCCTCCAATGAAAAACTTGACATTGGGGCAATCAGGATAATTCCTATGTTATCAATATATCTAATCAAAAAGGAAAATTCGAAATTATGGGCATTTACTCTTAAATCATAGTATACATTTATACAAAATTGGTTTTGGTTACTGTTCATACAGCTTTTAAATTCATACATAATTAAAAATAAATTATGTCAATAAGAATACAGGTTGAGAAAATAATCGCTATAGGACGAAAAAACAAAGCAGGAAAATAGAATCTTTTGTTTTAAGCAAGAATCACATATACACACAAGCTTACACATGCACAATCATTTGAGATGCCCTGTATGGACTGTGACATGAAAAACTGGATAAATAGAGCCTCATTAGGCATATTGAGGGAAAAAGACCACAGAATATTATATTAAACTAGGACAACTGACTAGGTTAGTCTACTCCTATATTTTAAGCAGCATAATTTGAATGTCAGTGTTATGCAAAGGAAATGCTTTAAGTTTAGCTGTACAGTGGCCATTATGCAAAAATTATCCTTCTTCATCTAGCCTAGTTTGGTTTACAAAACTAGATATGCGCAGGTATGTTTTAGAAATTCACTAAATCATTCTATAACAAATGCAAACCCAGTATAACTGATAGAGAAAAGTTAGCAAAAAAATTAATGATTGGTGCAGAGAAACCAAAATATCCATATGTAGAATAAATTTTCTTCAAATGAAAGTAGAAATTGAAAATAATTACATGTAAAAGATATTGCTAGCTTATAAGAATACACAATACATAGGTTTATATGTGGATATCTCTGACCTAAAGAAACCAACCCATTATCTTGCCAAAGCAAAGGACTTTTGTTCTTTCACATTTAGGATATTAGGATGATCTATTTGGAATACCTTAATTCATGTTCTAAAAGATGATGAGCTTGCCAAAGTCACTGATCTTTGATGTACTCAATTCAATAAGAATAAATTTTCACATTTTATACCTACTCAAATAGTAAGAAAAGCTCCATTCCTTGAGCATTTAGTATATACTAGGAATTGTTCTAAGTGCTGTATTAACTCATTTAATCCTCACAACAACCCTATGAAGTAAATAGTTGTATCATTCTCATTTATGCATGAGAAAACCAAGGCCCAGAGAGGTTAAGTAAGTTGCCTAAGGTCTCACAGCTGGCAAATGCTGAAGTTATTATCACTATGCTAACTTTATAGGTGATTGTGTGTGTGTGTGTGTGTGTGTGTGTGTGTGCACGTGTTTTGTGGGTATGTATTTTAGGTTTTTGGAAGTTTCTAGATTCTGTATTCTGAGTAACGATGTGTATAGTAGAGGAATTTATCTTGATTTTAATGCTTCATGTGATCATGTCACCCACTAAGAAAAAAGGTAACAGGCATAAGATAATATAATTTGAACCAGATGACCTCTTAGGCTTTATCCATGTGACCCAGCCCTTCTGGCTATCGCTGACTGCATCAAAGAAGGGCACCTGACACATAGGCTGACCAGCAGTCTAGGAGGTGTTTGGATGCAAAACAAACGTTTACAAAGGGCATCTAACCAAATTTTCACTCTCAGTTTCTGTCTCACAGTCTCTGTCTCTGTGGTTGCCGCTCTTTGCTTCTCTCTTTACACTCCTCCCTCTGGAGGTTTAAACTCACAAAAAAGTTTGAGCCTCACTGAGTTGGGAGTTAAGCTAATGCCAAGAAAAGTAAAGCAATAGAAACAGATGGAGTATCTGAGACCCTGAGTGTAGGATGCACAGGCACCAGCTTCTGAAAGTTTGACAACCAGGTCATCAGAGTTGCTTAGCTTCCCTTAATGTGCTCTAAGTGTCTAGAGAACCTGGGTCCCCCTGGATTTTCCACCCTCTCCAACGTTCTCTCACAATAAACACCTATGACCTTTGCTACTCTGTTTTTTGCACCTGGGAATGATCTGACCTGGAGATTTTTAAACAAAGAAATATACATCCTCATTAAAATTTAAAACATTTGAGTTTTAGAAAGCCATTCTTAATTTTTTTTTTTAAATTAACTTTAGTAAGGCATGTCTGCTTTGCACAGACATGTTCCTTCTTTTCTTTTGATGCACATTTCAAGATTTTTACTTAACCATGAAAATCAGAAAGGAGTAGTTATTACTACAAGGGAACTGAGAATAAAATGAAAACAGGACACTTAGTTCTGAGCTGGAATTGTCAGAAAGCAACCAGAAAATTTCCAAAATGAATATATCCCCAACCACTAGCCACCACACAATTTCCATGATTAAAAAATAATCAAGATAAGCATTTCCTTATATTCCATTCTAAGTTCCAACTTTTGAAATATTTCAGTAAGTCAAATATCAAGCAGAAGAACAATCTAGGGGCACCCAATAGAAAAGGGCAAAACATAATTTGCTGCAACCATTTTTTAATTAGCATGCAGAACTGTTTTTTTTCTTTTTAAAATGTGCCCTCTCATCTGATAATGAGAAAATAATAACTACTACACCAGCAGCTTTAGCTATTGGAAAAATAAGAGGAGATACAAAACTCGAGCTATAATGACATTTAAATACACAATGAAAATATTCAGCTACTGAAATGCATATGAGCAATCCTATGGTAGAGACCAAACGTTTAAAACTGCAGCTAGATTTCCAAATCTCAGCAGAACTGACCTCCACTCGCTCTGCTACAGCCTGGGATTATTTACCAGAGACTGCCGTCTCTTGGTCACAAATATGGGAAATAAAACCAGACCATGGAAAAGCCACAAACCCCTTCCTCAACTAGGTTAGAAAGTAACACACTCAGTTTGTTCAAACAATTTAAAGTAAGGTGGGGAGAGGTGGGAGTAATTAGCAGTATCAATGTCAACTAACTGTGAGTACGTTGTCATGCTGATTTTAACAGAGCCTTTCTAATTAAGGAACAAGTAATAATATCAGTCACCAAAGTGCCAGCCACTTTATATCCATTACCGAATTTAATTTCTGCAGTAATGCCATGAGGTAGGGATTGCTTTCTACATTTTACACATGAAGCTCATTTATTTGACCAAAAACACAAAGCTAGTAAGTGACAGACTTGGCATGCAAAATTGGTCCTGCCTGACACCAAACCCATGTTTTTCTATTATATTACATGACCTCTCATAGTAGGTGCTAAACAAACAGTAGTAAATGAAGAAGTTAACAAACATCTGTTGAGTAAAACATGTCAAAAGCTCCAGTCACAAAATGTTGTATGCTCTGTGAAAGGTGCATTGTGTTTTTCTACAGGACTTTGATGCCTGCAAACAAGAATTTAAGAGGCAGATGAAAGTCAATCTACCATTTCTTAGCACATATTATTCTGTCTTCAACATAAATCAATTCCTTGACCTTTCTGTCTTACTTTCTCTCCAGGAACTGTTAATTCCCTTGTCTCGACCCTAGACACCCCTTTCCTAGACAGCTATAACCTCCTTCCCGCTAGTCTCAACATCACGGCCAAAGCGCTTTTCCAGGCCTGCCAATTTCTTGCTGTACTCTAAAATGAAGTCCCCGAAGTGCCCGTGGCTCTACCAATTACAGAAACGTGGCCTGTTGTCTTCAGGAGCTCGCTTCACCCTACCTGTCTGTTTTCTCTACTGCTGGAATCCAGCTATGTTATGTATTATGGAGGGTCCAATACAAACTGTCTCTTTTACATTCCTCCTTATCCCAAAGATCCATGCAAACTGCTCCAAGTCATATTTGCAGTATGAGTTGCCAAAATAGAAATGCAAGATTGACAAAGAGCTTTCTTGTTTTTTTATGAAGTCCTTGGAACGGATCTGCTTCAAGCTTCGCTCTGGGAGATCCCTCTTCACCATATTATTAAATATGGCAATGAGATTGAGGCTGAGAGACCATTCCAGATGGATTTGCTAAACTGGATTTTATTCTGAAGCTGACAAGTGACACTGTATTCTAGCAAAAAGAACATTCCCATTAAAAAAAGAAGCCAGTCTTTTGTTTACCCCATTCCCTCCATTATCAGCATCCTTCCTTGTTTTCAAATCTATACTTCAAAGAGAGAGTTCCAGCTGTGGATTGGAAGGTGGTAATGTTCTGAGCCAGGAAATATTCTTTTCTATTCACAGCCACCCCTCATCCAACCTGCAATGGGGTTGTTAATTTATTTTGCATGGCTGCCAGTGACAGCCAGGGGAGCCAGCTCAACTACACCAAGCAGTTCAACATGGATATCACATCACAGTGTGTGCAAGGACTCTTGCAGTATCGCTCATGCTCTTTTTTTTTTTTTTTTTTTTTCCTGAGATTGCAATCTGTAAAGGAATTATAAGCCAGAAGTGCCAGGGTCCAAATTTGTTGCTTTCTGGTAGGAACTTGCTTAAAAAGGAAAGCAACATAACGTAGAGCCAAGAGAAAGAGGGAGCCCTGCCAGCATCATGTGAGCTCTTGGATTCAACCACGCTTGAAGATAGAACCATCGTTGGACTTTCTAGTGAGGCAAGCCAATAAATTCCTATGTGCTTTTTTAGCTGAAGCGAGGTTAGTTGGAATACTTTTGTAACTTGCAATTGAAAGAGTTGTAAATAATAAATAGTGTGTAGTTGAGAAGAAAGATGACTGTGTGAGGTATATTTCCCAATAGAAAACAGCACTCTCAAATTGGATGATTTTAGGAGATTTTTTTTTTTTTAAATGAAGGTTCTATTTACCAAGATGTAGGCGGGGTGTATAGGAACCACAAGAGGTAGTGCACTAACTCAGGGTAGATAACAGCAGTGCTGTAATCACCCTTAGGTCTGAAAGGACCAGGGGAGGCAGTTACCAAAACACTAATGGAAAGACTCATGCAGAAAAGTGACCTTGAAAGAAATGGTGATGTTGAATCAGGGGACATAGCAAGCTTAAAGTGAACTCCCAGGAAAAGAACCAGGGGAATAAAACACACTGATCTTGTTCTCTTCCCTAGTTCTGTTCTCCTGCCTGGGCTCCCTAGTGGCCATACTGCTGCAAGTCAGAGACCAAAGACACCTGTGGTGTAGTCCACATGAATCAGTCTCCCAGAGCAGAGATCAAGGTTCAGAAGAATGAAAGTTGTTCTGTAGGTTCACATGGAGGATATTCAGTACAATCCATGTGCTTTGTACCTCGCTTTCCCCTCTTATCCTTCATGCTGCTGAAAAATACATGTTCTCATCTCAGTAGACTGATGAAAGGCCATCAGCTTTCATATCATCATGGAGTGATGTCAATTTCATCACCTTGTCACCTGTCTTTCAAGGTGACCACTGAGTTTAATTGTTGTGCAGGCTCTTTCCTTCTTCAGCTTGTGCCAACAAAGCATGGAGATCAGTTCATAAATCAGGTCCATGCTTTTTCCTTCACAATTAACTGGTTATTGTTTACTCCTCATGTAGTCAAGAGTGAGGGTGAGCAAGAGATAGTAAAGCAGTGGAAATAGGTACTACAGAAGTCTGAGCCACCAGCTCATGTAGTTTATGAATATGTTCAGGACTTGACTTCTATAGATTATTTCAATTTTATAGTTTTGTTTGTTTTATAGCTGTTTATGTCCAACTCTAAATTCTGTGGATCAGTTAATGTCCTGTATAAGATGAACAGCTCCAATCACATAGTCTTTTTACATCTAATGATCAAATGTTCAGTGTCTACCAGGGCCCAGTAGCAAGTGAGGAACTATTTTTACTTGGAAAATAGTTATCAGTAAAGGAGATCATGGCTTTATTGCACACCCTGTGGATCTTTGCTTGTTGATATTCCTGTTAGGTCTGCCAGAGGCTCAAAGAGCATCTCTGTCAGCTCTTTATTTCTTTATTAAGTCTCCTGAGTTACAAGGTCAAGATAGCAAAATACCTGCACTGCAACACTTACCTGCTTCTGAGTCCATGCTTCTCCCAGTTCCCACTCAAGACTTGTGGATTACCAATAGATGGAAGAGATGGTCATACCCAAACATAAACAATTCCTGAAAAATCCTAACAGGTCCCATGAGTGTACCTTTTTTGAAGGGGCAAGTGGTACAAGCTGCAGCAATTTATTTGTTCTCTTCAGAAGGGACATCACATTATGCCCACTGGATCCCTAGAGATAATGATATGTCAGACCCTGAATTTTTTTTTTCCTATCCCATCATACATATATCTTATTAAGACATCTAGCGTGCTTTCTATTTCCTACTTACCGGATCCAGTTAGCATAGTTTCCTCATTTTTCCTACCCCATCATACATGTATCTTATTAAGACATCTAGAGTGCTTTCTATTTCCTACTTACCAGATCCAGTTAGTGTAGTTTCCTCATTATGTAATAGATGAGAAAGGTGTTCTGTGAAATAACAAGATGATCAAGTTTGATCCAGATAATATTGTAATGTAGAAGGAGAATCAGCATAGCGTTGGGGCAAGAAAGTAATAGTATACTGTAGTCCCTGCCATGCAAATGCAAGTTGCTTCTGATTGTCCTTACCAATTGAAATGAAACGGAACCCCAGCTGCAAATAAAATCACCACATGATTAGGTTTGCTATAATCTACGTTTTTCTCCATAATATATTTGTACCAAACAGGCATGTTAATTTCTTCATTTCTCAAATTTTTGATAGTGATATTAATCTCTATAATAACCCCAAGAATATGACATTGATTTTGGCTCATTAACTTGTTAGGTGGGGAGAAGGGTTGGAGGCAGTTCCACAGGTTTCCGCTTGGCCTTTTCTACCATAATTCCCCCCACTTCATAGATCAAGGAAACAATGTGGGAAATTTGCCTCTTCTTAAATTTATTAGTTCCTTTAAACTTAATTGTAATATTTATCTCCAGTTCTCTTAGAGCTACTATTAGACAGATTGGGACAAAAATTCTATCTATCATCTGGTTTCTAAAAGCTCCTTCTATTGGAGCACAGTTATTTTGGGTCTCTAAGGATTAATTTCTGTTCATACACAATGTCTAATAACCCCCAGGAAGTCTGGGTATTTACCTTTCCTCAGTGCACAGTCACTGTGGTAAATAGCTTCAGATCTTCCTGGGTAAGTCTTAGGGATAGAGTTACAGGATGGTAAATCTGATAGATTACAGGTCCATATTACCGTGTCTTCCCTCAAAGGGACCTCGACTCCCCTTCAGTCAAGAGGCTCCAGGCATCAGAACCAATTTAGATCTAAAGATTGGGTAAAAGGCATGAAGCCTACTTCAAAGACTCAAGCTGGGTTTTTGCACAGTGAATTTAGATCCACTGTTCAGAAACCTAACATTTTTTTAAATTCAGTTTTATTGAGATATATTTACATACCATACAGTCATCCATGGTATACAATCAGCTCTTCACAGTACCATCATATAGTTGTGCATTCATCACCCCAATCTAGTTTTTGAACATTTTCCTTATACCAGAAAGAATAAAAATAAGTATAAAAAATAAAAGTAAAAAAGAACACTCAAATCATCCCGCCATCCCACCCTATTTTTCACCTAGTTTTTGGTCCTCATTTTTCTACTCATCCATCCATATACTGGATAAAGGGAGTGTGATCTATAAGGCTTTCACAATCACACTGTCACCCCTTGTAAGCTACATTGTTATACAATTGTCTTCAAGAGTCAAGGCTTCGGGGTTACAGTTTGATAGTTTCTAGCTATTCTAATACATTAAAACCTAAAAAGTGTTACCTATATAGTGCATAAGAATGCCCACCAGAGTGACCACTCAGCTCCAATTGGAATCTCTCAGCCACTGAAACTTAATTCTGTTTCATTTTGCATCCCCCTTTTGGTCAAGAAGATGTTCTCAATCCCATGATGCAATGTCCAGATTCACCTTCAGGAGTCATATCCTGTGTTGCCAGGGAGATTCACACCACTGGGAGTCAGATCCCACATAGTGGGTAGGACAGTAAGTTCACCTGCCAAGTTGTGTTAGTTAGAGAGAGAGGGCCACATCTGAGCAACAAAGAGGTACTCAGGAGGAGACTTTTAGGTACAGTTATAAGCAGGTTTAGCTTCTCCTTTACAGTAATGGAAACCTAACATTTTTAAAAATTTTTTTATTGTTTTGGTGAAGGGTTGGTTCTTTGGATCCTTCCAAAAGGTATGATTAGGAAGTGGTGTTCTGTTTAAAATATACTTATTCCAATATTCCCACCTACCTTAGCCTTCAGACCCTTTCCTCTGCAATATGCTGGGGAAGTTCCACATATGAGTCCAAAATTCAATTAGTCAACCTAGCAGACTATTAGTACCACTTCCAGGTATTGGAGAGAACATATTAAGTCTAGATTGCAATTTAGGAGAAAATCAATCCCAGAATTCCATTTGGAAGCCCATTTCCAATGGCCACATCCATTACCAATAAGCAACAATTACTATATTGCTCAGGGTCACAGCAAGAAAGAGATGGCACGTCTAAATTATGATAATTCAAGGAAGGCTTATCTACAAAAGACAAAATGAGATAAAGGAAGAACCACAAGTGATAATGCATTAGTCCAAGGTTATTTGTTACCACCTACAGGTCCAAAGGTGGCAATGAGAAGAGTTATCAGAATATCAGTTATAGAATCTGGAAGCAGAGATACAAGAATAGAAGTCCACTGTGAGAGAGTCTGGTAAAAGAGCATTCCCAGCAAAGGACATAATAACACAGAGGCCCTGAGACTGGAGCAGGTCCGGCCTTTTGGAGGAAGAGCTAAGAAGGCCAGTGCCTAAAGCAGAGCCAACACGGGAAAGACTGTGAGGAAACGAGGATAGAGGTGAGGAAGGTTGTAGATATCATTGGATTCATATGTCATTTTAAGGGTTTTGGTTTTAACTGATTCCAGGAGATCTGAGCAGAGGAATGAAAAAAATCCAATTTACGTTTCATAAAGACCACACAGAAATTGCTATGGTGACAACAGACATGGAGACCAGTTAGAAGATGACTGCAATAATTCAAGTGAAAGGGATGGTGTGCCAGTTTGAATGTATTGTGTCCCCCAAATGCCATTATCTTTGTGGTCTTGTGGGACAGACGTTTTGGTGCTGGTTAGATTTGCTTGGAATGTGCCCCACCCAGCTGTGGGTGGTGACTTTGGTGGGATACTCCCATGGAGGTGTGACCCCACCCATTCAGGATGGGCCTTGATCAGTGGAGCCATATAAAACATGCTGACTCAAAGAGACTGAACTGAGTGCAGCTATGAGTGACGTTTTTAAGAGGAGCAAGCTTGCTAGAGAGGAACATCCCGGGAGAAAGCCATTTTGAAACCAGAACTTTGGAGCAGACACCAGCCACGTGCCTTCCCAGCTAAGAGAGGTTTTCTGGACGTCATTGGCCATCTCCAGTGAAGGTACCCGATTACTGATGTGTTACCTTGGACGTTTTGTGGCCTTAAGACTGTAACTGTGTAGTGAAATAAACCCCCATTTTATAAAAGCCTATCCATCTCTGGTGTTTTGCATTCTGCAGCATTAGCAAACTAGGACAGATGGTGACCTGGACCTGTTTGGTAGTAGCAGAGGTTGCACAAAGTGGTCAAATTCTGAATATTTGTGGAAAAGTAAATATAATAGGATTTGCTAAAGGTTGAAAAAGGGTTATGAGATAGGAAGGAAGAAAGACTAATCCCAGGATTTTGGATTGAGTAATTTAAGATTGAAGTTGTCATTCACTGAGTTGGAGAAGACTGTGAAAAGATCAAGCTTGGTGGATGTTGAGGAACTTGTGTTTGGGAACTTGTGCTCCCAAAAATGATATGTTGAAGCCCTAATACCCAATATCTTAGAATGTGACTTCATTGGAGACAGGCTCATTGCAGGTGGAATTAGTTAAGATGAGGCCAAACTGGATTATGATGGATCCTAACCAATATGACTGGTGTCCTTATAAGAAGGGGGAAGTTTGGACACACAGATAGACACAGGAAAGAAGACAGCCATGTGACCATGGGTGCAGAGTTGAAGTGCTGCAGCCACCAGCCCAAGAACACCAAGGATTGCTGACAAGCCACCAGATGCTAGGAACAGGCAAGGAAGGGTTCTCTCCTGCAGGTTTCAGGGTGAGCATGGCCCTGCCAACACCTTGATTTTAGACTTATGGACTCCTCCAAAGCTGTGAGACAATGCATTTCTGTTGTTTAAAGGCACCTAGTTTGTGGTTCTTTGTCACATCAACCCTGGAAAACTAAGACAGTGTAGAAAACCAGGAATTCCATTTTGGTCACGTTAGGCTTGGGGTGCTTTTAGACATCCAAGTAGGCAATTGGAGATGTAAGTCTGGAGTTCAGGGGAGAGGTATGGGCCAAAGCTATAAATAAGGGAGCATCAGTACAAAAATGGGATTTAAAGCCATGGCACAAGATGAGATCACCTAGGGCGTGAATATTAGTAGAGAAGAGTACCATAAATTTGAAAAATGAATCAGCCTCTGAGCAAATTTCATGCTAAAAATGATTATTCTTCAGGTCTTTAAAATTGTGGGAGTTCCAGAGACTTTCTGCTTTGCAATGGAATTATATAAAATCCTTATTTAAGGTTGTTAAGCATTGTCTTGATCTGCTAATGCTGCAGAATGCAAAACACCAGAGATGGATAGGCTTTTATAAAATGGGGGTTTATTTCGCTACACAGTTACAGTCTTAAGGCCACAAAGCGTCCAAGCAATCAGGTACCTTCACCGGAGGATGGCCAATGGCGTCCAGAAAACTTCTACTAGCTAGGAAGGCAGCTGGCATCTGCTCCAAAGCTCCGGCCTCAAAATGGCTTTCTCCCAGGACGTTCCTCTCCAGCAAGCTTGCTCCTCTTCAAAACATCACTCCCAGCTGCACTCCTTTTCCTCGCTTTGAGTCAGCTCATTTATATCGCTCCACCGATCAGGGCCCACCCTGAATGGGCGGGGCCACACCTCCATGGGAACATCTCATCAGAATCATCTCCCACAGCAGGGTGGGGCACATTCCAAGCAAATCCAACCAGCACCAAAAACATTTGCCCCATACAAGACTACAAAGATAATGGCATTTGGGGGACACAATACACTCAAACTGGCACAAGCATCATGGCCAAATTAATGAGGAACATGGGGATGAGAAAAGACACAGTCCCTTTAGCTTGCAATTTCTTTATTTCCTCAGATTCCACACATTTAAAATAGGCCATAAACTCCTTAGTAAAGGCTTTGGCAGGGCCTCCAGAAGATGAATGAGGCACAACAAATGCTTAACTTAAGGCCCTTTGGAGGAAATGCTTTCTCAGAGTCAAATCCAAAATTTTCAAGATTTTCCTCAGCGATCCTTTTGAGGCCATAAAGAGGAGAATTAACATGATTCACTTGTGACAGTAGCTATACTATAGTGTGCCCCCTTTAAATTTCCTCACTAAAACTAGTTCCTAGAATTTGCGTCTAACACCCAACATCAATACCTTGATGGTATCCCCCTAAGGGGATCTGAACTCTAAGCTTTTAAATTGATCTGACATTCTAATGCCTGTATTGAAAAATTACTCTTGGGACAAATTGCTTCAATGTTTTATGGTTGCCTGTAATCACAATGCCCCATGCCATTCCTGGCCTGGGATTTGCCCCAGGTTGAAAGATAACAAGGTCTGGATATTAAATACTTGTCAAGAGTCACAGAGTAACTCAGAAATTGGCTGTCCTAATTCCAGCTCTGGATTTACTGCCTTGTCTTTTTCACTTCAACAAAGGATAGCTTTAACACCACAGACAGTCACCACCAAATGTCAGTTTTACACACATTAATAAAACTGGGAGTATTTATAAAGCCAGTTGTATTTTGAACCTTGTTCCCAGCAGTCCTTTAGCGTTCACATTTTGGAGTATTAACTTTCTCAATTTTGAAAGATAACAGAGAAAGAGGACAGAAATATAAACCTTGGCCGAAACTAAAAAAATTTAAAGTACAGCAAGCAGTATACAGCTGTGAGATAGTTTACCAGAGGGGCTGTCAGAACATACCATATATTATTTTGTGACCATTTACAAATAATCTAGAAATAACTATTTTTATTTTGCTGACCTGGTTGGTGATAGCTCGCAAGAGTACAGATAACATGGAGCTAAGCAACTGAAGAAGTCCTGGGGTTGTGGTCCTTCCTGTGTCCCTAACTTGTTGCATCATTTCAGGCAAAACTCAGTTTCCTCATTAGACTTGCTCTGTGTCTTTACAAGAGGTTGTGAAGATCAGACAAGTTATTGCATGTTAAAGTGAAAACACTACAGAAAGAATAATAAAAATAAAAGTAATCATAGAACATATTAAGTAGTACTTTGTGCCGAGTACTGTCCCAAGTGCTTGACTCTAAATCCTCGCAGAAGAGTCACAGTAAATGCAAATATTATTTCATACTTGTAATTTTCTGTTTTTTTTGGATAATAGCCATTCTGGTAGGTGTGAGATGATATCTCATTGTGGTCTTAATTTGCATTTCCCTAATAGCCAGTGAAGTTGAGCATTTTTTTATATGTTTTTGAGCCATTTGTATTTCCTCTTCAAAAAAGTGTCTGTCCATCTCTTTTGCCCATTTTAAAATTGGGTTGTTTGTCCTTCTGTTGTTGAGTTGTAGGATTGCTTTATATATCCAGGATATTAAACCCTTATCTGATATGTGGTTTCCAAATATTGTCTGCCACTGTGTAGGCTGCCTTTTTACTTTTCTGACAAAGTCTTTTGATGTACAAAAGTGTTTGATTTTGAGGAGATACCATTTGTCTGTTTGTTCTTTGGTTGCTCTCACTTTGGGTGTAAGGTCTAGGAAACAACCTCCTATCACAAGATCTTTAGGATATTGCCCTACGTTTTCTTCTAAGAGTCTTATGGTTTTAGCACTTATGTTTAAGTCTTTGATCCATTTCGAGTTAATTTTTGTATAAGGTGTGAGATAGGGGTCCTCTTTCATTCTTTTGGAAATGGATATCCAGTTCTCCAAACACCATTTAATGAAGAGGCTGCTCTATCCTAGTTGCTTTGGCTTGACTACTTTATCAAAGATCAATTGTCCATAGATGTGAGAGTCTATTTCTGAACACTCAATTCAATTCCATTGGTTGGTATCTCTGTCCTTATGCCAGTACCATCCTGTTTTGTAGCTTTGTAATATGCTTCAAAGTCAGGTAGTGTGAGACCTCCCACTTCATTCCTATTTCTCAAGATATTTTTGCCTATTCGGGGCATCTTGCCCTTCCAAATAAATTTGGTTATTGGTTTTCTATTTCTGCAAAGTAAGTTGTTGGGATTTTAATTGGTGTTGCATTGAATCTATAAATCAGTTTAGGTAGAGTTGACATCTTAGCTACATTTAGTCTTCCAATCCATGAACACAGCATGTTCTTCCATTTTTTTTAGGTCCTGTTCAATTTCTTTCAGAGGCTTCTTGTAGTTTTCCTTGTATAGGTCTTTTGTGGCCTTCATTAAGTTTATTTCTAAATAATTGATTCTTTTTGCTATTGTAAACAGATTTTTTTTTAATTTCTTCCTCTTGTTACATCTTACTTGTGTATAAGAACACTACAGATTTTTGCATCTTGATCTTGTAGACTGCCACTTTGCTGTATTCATTGATTCACTCTAATAGCTTTGCTGTAGATTTTTCTGGATTTTCTACATATAGAATCATGTCATCTGCAAACAGTGAAAGTTTTACTTCTTCCTCTCCAATTTGGATGCCTTTTATTTCTTTTTCTTGCCTAATTGCTCTAGCTAGAACTTCCAGCACAATGTTGAATAACAATGATGACAGTGGGTATCCTTGTCTTGTTCCTGATCTTAGAGGAAAAGCTTTCAGTCTTTCCCCATTGAGTACAATGTTAGCTGTGGGTTTTCATATATTGCCTTTATCATACTGAGAAAATTCCCTTCTATTCCTATCCTTTGAAGTGTTTTCATCAAGAAAGGATGTTGAATTTTGTCAAACGCCTTTTCTGCATCGATTGAGATGATCATTTGCTTCTTTTGCTTTGATTTATTGATGTGGTGTATTACATTAATTGTTTTTCTTGTGTTGAACCAACCTTGCATCCCTGGAATAAACCCCACTTGGTCGTGATGTATAATTCTTTTAATGTGCTGCGGGATTTGATTTGTGAGTATTTTGTTGAGGATTTTTGCATCTATATTCATTAAAGAGGTTGGTCTATCATTTTCTTTTTTTTTATTTTTTGTAATATCTTTGTCTGATTTTGGTATTAGGGTAATGTTGGCTTCATAGAATGAGTTAGTCAGCTTTCTCTTCTCTTCAATTTTTTTGAAGAATTTGAGCAGGACTGGTATTAATTCTTTCTTGAATTCCTGGTGGAATTCACATGTGAAGCCATCTGGTCCTGAGCTTTCCTTTTTTGGGAGCTTTTTAGTGACTGACTCAATCTCTTTGCTTGTGATTGGTTTGTTGAGGTCATCTATTTCTTCTAGGGTCAATGTTGGTTGTTTGTGCTTTTCTAGGAAGTTGTCCATTTTGTGTAAGTTATCTAGTTTATTAGAATATAGTTGCTTGTAGTATCTTCTCATTACTTCCTCTATTTCTGCAGGGTCAGTAGTTATGTTTACTTTCCCATTTCTGATTGCATTTATTTGCATCTGCTCTCTCTTGCTTTTTTTTTTTTTTTTTTTTTTTTTACCCTAGCTAGGGGTCCATCAATTTTGTTGATTTTCTCAAAGAATCAGCTTCTGGTTTTGTTCATTCTCTCTATTGTTTTCCTATTCTCAATTTCATTTATTTCTGCTCTAATTTTCATTATTTCCTTCCTTCTGTTTGCTTTGGGGTTAGTTTTCTCTTTCTCTAGTTCCTCCACATGGACAGTTAATTCCTCAATTTTTGCTCTCTCTTCTCTTTTAATATAGGCATTTAGGGCAATCAGTTTCCTTCTCAGCACTGCCTTTGCTGCATCCCATAAGTTGTGATATGAATAATGTGTTTTCATTGTCTTTTGTCTCAAGGTATTTACTAATTTCTCTTGTACTTTCTTCCTTTACCCACTGGTTTTCTAAGAGTGTGTTGTTTAGTCTCCATATGTTTGTGAATTTTACAATCTTCTGCCTGTTATGTATTTCCAGCTTCATTCCATTATGATACGAGAAAGTGTTTTTTTTTTAATATCAATATTTTTTGTTGTTGAGAATTGCTTTGTGACCCAACATGTTGTCTATCCTAGAGAATGTTCCATGAGCACTTGATAAAAATGTGTATCCTGCTGTTGTGGGATGTAGTGTTCTATAAATATCTGTTAAGTTTAGTTCATTTATCATACCATTCGACATCTCTGTTTCCTTATTGATCCTCTGTCTGGATGTTCCATCTATTGATGAGAGTGGTGTATTGAAGTCTCCAACTATTATTGTTAAGTTATCTACTTCTCCTTTCAATGTTCTCAGTGTTTGCCTCATGAATTTTGGGGCACTCTGGCTTGGTGCATAAATATTTGTGATTGTTATGTTTTCTTGATGAATTGACCCTTTTATTAATATATAATGTCCTTCTTTGTCTCTTTTAATTGTTTTACTTTTGAAGTCTACTTTGCCTGATATTAATAAGCTATTCCTACTTTTTTCTGGTTGCTCTTTGCATGAAATATTTTTTCCAACCTTTCACTTTCACCTATTTTTGTCCTTGTGTCTAAAGTGAGTTTCTTGTAGACAGCATATAGATGGATCTGGTTTTTTAATCCATTCTGCCAGTCTCTGTCTTTTTATTGGGAAGTTTAATCCATTAACATTTAGTGTTATTACTGTAAGGGCAGTACATTCTTCTACCAATTTGTCTTTTGGGTTTTATATGTCATGTCTTATTTTTTACCCTCTCTCTTTTTACCCTTCCTGGTAATCTTCATTTCTAGACTCTTCTCCAAATCTCTTTCTCCTGTCTTTTCCTATCAGCCTGTAGGACTCCCTTTAGTATTTCTTGTAGCACTGGTCTCTTATTCACAAACTCTCTCAGTGTCTGTTTGTCTGAAAATATTTTAATCTCTCCCTCATTTTTGAAGGACAGTTTTACCAGATATAGAATTCTTGGTTGGCAGTTCTTCTCTTTCAGTATCTTAAATATATCATACCACTGTCTTCTCGCCTCCACTGTTTCTGCAGAGAAATCTGTACATAGTCTTATCAAGCTTCCCTTGTATGTGATAGATTGCTTTTCTCTTGCTGCTTTCAGAATTCTCTCTTAGTATTGGCATTGGAAAATCTGATCAGTAAGTGTTTTGGAGTAAGTCTATTGGGGTCTATTCTGTTTGGGGTGCACTGTACTCCTTAAATCTATAATCTTCTGTTTTTTATAACAGTTGGGAAATTTTCAGTAATTATTTCTTCTATTATTCTTTCTGCCCCTCTTCCCCTCTCTTCTGCCTCTGGGGCACCCATAACCCATATATTTCTGCACTTCATTTTGTCACTCAGCTCCCTAAGACCCTGCTCATATTTTTCCATTCTTTTCACCATCTGTTCTTTTGTGTGTATGAACTCAAATGTCTGGTCTTCCAATTCCCTGATCCTTTCTTCTGCCTGTTCAAATATACTGTTGAATTTCTCCATTGTCTTTTTCATCTCCTCCATTATGCCCTTCAGTCCCACAAGTTCTGCCATTTGTGTTTTCAAGTTTATGAATTCTTCTTTATGGTCATCCTTCGTCTTCCTTATATCTTTCATCTCTTTTGCTGTATCTTCCCTCAGTTCATTGACTTGATTGTTGACTTGATTTAAGAGATTTGTTTGAACATCTTTAATTAGTTCCTCTTTCAGTTCATTGAATTGATTTAGGATTAGTTGTCACAACTCCTGTATCTCAGTTGAATTATTAGTCTGTTCCTTTGGCTGGCCCATATTTTTGTGTTTCCTATTATGGCTCATTATCTTGAACTGTCTAGGCACCTAACTTTCTTGATTAGCTTATTCTGGAGCTTGTTTTCTCTCTTTTGCCTAGGGTTTTCTTGTTGGTTGGCTTTGTTCTCTAACCTCTGATATTGAGTTCAGCTTATTCTAGGCCTCTAACAGGTTCTGTTTAGTTGATCAGAGTTTTTCACCTCTTGTTTTTCTGTTTCTTGCCCTGCCTCTATGTGGACTTTTTGTGTGAGGGTCTTCACAGATATGATCAACCCCAGTCTTGTGTTTCCAGTTCAGAGAGGCCCAGGTCTCAGGAGGTGCATATGGAGTTTCCTTGAGAATGCAACCCTCCTGTGAGGCCTTGAGACTCAGAGTTTTTCCTATGCTGTCCAGCCGGTGGTGCTTGCCAGCCTCCAGTGTAAGGAGGAGTGGAGCCTTTAGTTATCCCAGTGACCCTGAACCTGTTGGGGCCATGGCTGACTGAAGCTGATTTCTGAATTCCAGCCCCTGGGGTCTGCATTCCAAGAAGGGCTGCCACTGGAGCTAGGCCATGCCCCCCTTTTCTTGGGAAGTTATGGTGTTTAGTAAATTTTCTCCACCACTAGACTTATTGCTTTGTCTCTCAGAGCTATCGTAGCTCTGCTCTTGCCTGGGCCCAAATTACAAGTCTTTGAAGCTTTCTGTAGTGGGCTTCTTAGAATAGTTATTTTAAAAAAAAGAGAGAAAAAAAGGTTTAAAAAAAAAGGAAAAAAGAAAAAGAAGGATTTAGTATGGACAATTTACAGACCTTGCAGTTCTGATGGGCTGTTGAAATGATAAAAGAAAAGGAGTTGAGGGTGATTAAGGAGCAATCAAGAAAGCAGAGAAAATGGCTTTTCAGAGAAGGGCCCTAGCCCCTGGATTTGCATATATGCCTAATTCTGTTTGAGCCCAGCCCTTCTCCCAACTGCAAAAGTCTCTGTTTTTATTTTTGCTTTTGTTTTTTGTTTTTATTTTTTGTTTTGTTTTGTTTTGTTTTGTTTTTGCTGTTTTTGCTAGCCCTATCTCTTCTCTGCCAGGCTGACTGCTCCTAGATTCTCTGGTGTCTGGTCTCAGTTTATCTATAGTTGGAGTTTTTGTTCAGCAATCTGAGTTTGCTAATCAGTGCTGCAACTGCAGTTCTCCCTCCTGGTTCTGAGCACCGATGGCCCCTCCCTTTGGATTGAGCCTGTCAGGGATGGGCCCGGGCCCCCTGGCTGAGAAAACTTACAGATTTCACTGATGTCAGCTGTTCCATGCATTCATGAGTGTTGTATAAGGTGTGTCCAAACTCAAATTCTTCTGTGGTATCTGGCCCACACAGTTCCTGGCTTTCTACCAACTGCCCCAGAGGAGAAACTAAAACCCACACCTCACCACTCCATCTTGCCCCACCTCAGAAATGAGTTTTGAGACAGGAAATTGAGGAAGATTATAAGGGTAACTCACAGAGAGTTTTTATGCTCTGTTAAGGAGGATCAAAATCCAAAGACCAAGAAGAGACTGACTCCAAAAGAGTTGGTTTTTGGCATGGTTCTAGCCCAACAGGAAACTTCAGAGCAGTTTCCTATGGGACCTAAGGAGAAGGTGCTTGTGAGTATATAGGCACCCAGGGGCCCTCCTGGCAGCAGAGAAATTCCTGTTCCAGAGGAATAAAGATCAGAAGTGTAGGTTATACCCAGATTCTGAAAAATCTTGTAGGAGCTTACATATCTTTTCTATAGGTAAATTAAGTTCATTACCATTGATATTTCAGCAAAAACCAGGACAAAGAGCCCTGGATCTGCTAACAGTTCCAGTCCAAAAAAGTTGTAGTTCTAGGCCCATCATATTTTCTTAGGCCAAACATAAAAATCTGAAATTTTAATATAAAATATATTGAGAGATAGTATGTTTTATAAGTGTTCTCACTATATGATTTCTTTATCCTGCAATCTATATTATCAGTTTGATTTGCAAGCATTCAACTTAGGTGCCATTTATCCGGAACTATAGCATGAAGTAAGGTACCCTCTGCTCGTGTTTCTCCATTTAGTAAGCAGGAAAACTATCACTTCCATTATAAATCTTTGGGTTATTTTAAATTGAAGGTGATAAAAAATCCAGAGTGCCTTGAATTCCTCAATATAAATGTGTTGCTGCATGAGTGTGAAGTCCATAAGTTTATGAGTGTCTCCTATTCTGCAGTAGAAGAGCTGGCATGAGAAGGGAAAAGGATTGATTTAGACCCCAGCTAGGGTCACTATGGGCAGCACAGTGAACAGTTGACTGGGGATTTCAGAAAATCTTGGTTAAAGGGCAAGAATGCATAACTGCCACAACTTACATAGATATCAGCAAAACTGTAGAAAGGGACAGCCATGCAAGTTTGTCAGACTCTTAGAGGAGTGGTAACTGAGAATCAGATGATGTTGCAGAAACCTTATTATAATCATGTGGTAAAGAGGGATCTCCTGTGTTGGAACCTGGCGTATAAGCAGCACTTATAGCACAGGATTGTTACAGTATGTAAATGGTTGCAATGAAATGATTGTGTGCTCAGTAGCTCTTCCTTGCTATGGAACTACAATCTCCATGAGAAAAGGAATCTAGTTATATTTTAGCAGCACTGTAACTAGTTTCTATCATAATATCTGACACATAATAGATTCTCAATAAATATTGGTTGTATGGTATCCTGACATCCTGCAAAATCAACATGTCATAGTTCGCGAATGAATAAATGAACAAAATCATTGATTTAAAATATATGTATTAAAGTCATATTCTGTGTCTCACTGATTTGAAATAAATAGAATAAACAAACTTACAGAGTCAGATTCTAGAATATAGATTATCAGGGGTCAGGGTGGGGATAGGAAATGGGAAGTTAAGGCCTAAAATGTACAGTATTCCTATTTGGAATGACAGAAATGTTTTGATAATGGATGGTGGTAATAGTATCACAACATTGTGAACATAAAAAATGTACTTTCATCAACTGTAACAAATGTTCCACACCAATGCATACAATCCTGCATTTTATGCATCATTTTTCTGTAAACCCACAACTTCTCCAATTTTTTTAAATTATATCATATGTTAGATCCTATTTTGGGCTCTGGTAATACCTAGGACATAGCAGACATTGGTGCAAATTTAATAGATGGTCTTCACCATTCAGTTCCACGAGAGTTGAGTCATCTTTAGTTCGCAGCACCTAATGCAGCTTCTGGAATGTGGTACCTTCCCCCTACTTCTCCTATCATCTATCAACTCACCCAAAGTGCAAGTAACAGAAACTCAACCCAAACCAACTTAAGCAATAACAGTTGGGGTGGCTCACATAATTGAAACTGTAAGAACCCTGGCCTCACAACCCAGTACTGCCAGGATTACTCTGTCTCCCTCTCTATATCTGCTTCGAGAAAGAGGGAGGCAGAAAGGTGGATAGAAAGAGAAAGAGAGGGGTGCATACATGTATGTGTGTGTGTACAGTTTCCCATTGCATACAGACTCTCTGGGTGTCTCGGGAAAAAGACCATCTGCAACAT
Organism: Choloepus didactylus; assembly: GCF_015220235.1. NCBI lineage: Eukaryota > Metazoa > Chordata > Mammalia > Pilosa > Megalonychidae > Choloepus > Choloepus didactylus. Next base: position 109,335,790 of record NC_051309.1, on the reverse strand, counting down.
AAATGTATGTCTTCCCAATTGTGTTATGACCCTAGTCATTATGACTGAATTATGACCCTAGTTGAGACATGTTCTGAATCTTAATGTACATTCCTGTGAGTGTGAACCCATTGTAAATAGGATCTCTTGAAGATGTTATTTTTAGTTAAGGTGTAGGCCAATTTAGCAAGAGTGGGTCTTAATCCAGCATCTTGGAGGCTTTGAAAAGGGAACTAGGAAGACACAAAAGCTGGAAAAGAGAGGACATCACCATGTGACATGAGGCACAGTTATAAGCCAAGGAAACTCAAGGATTGCCTGCAAGCCAGCGCCAGACACTACAACTCTGGGACGAAGCAAGCCTTCTAGCGTCTGAAGCTGTGAGACAATAAATTTTTCTTGTTTCAGCCAAACAAGTTTGTGGTATTTGTAATACCAGATCAGTCAAACTATGACAAGAATTTTGCAATTTTAGCCAAAAATGTATTTTCCTCTCCAGACATCCATATACCAATCCTGTCAAAGAGTTTTTATTGGCCTTTCTTGGAGTGTGAACTTACCCATTGGAAGCATCATGTGGCAAAAGTGTGGGGAAAAAAAACAACAACAAAGGATTCCCCATGCTTGGGTCACATTCTCATGTCTGTGGCAGGAAAGTAGTTGGTTGTATTGGATTTGGAGAACAGATGCATTGATGGGAAATATGTCCAGAATCACACGAAATTGGAAAGGAAGGTGATTTCTCGAAGGGAGGGATGGTTGACAAATAAAAATAATGTATGTCCATTACCATTGCTTTATAATCCTGTTTTATGTTTTTTTCTTCATGTTGATAAAATTATACTGTTCAAAGCTTGTTCAGTTCATATATACATTTTTTTTCATGAGTATATGTTTCAATTACATCTGTGAGACAAGAGCAACTCTGGCTAAATGTGTAAGGTGTCAGGTTGCTAGAAAAGGAGCATTACTAGCCACTTTAGCTGTAGGATTCAAAGCAAACAGTGTGCTCCCTAAACCAAGCATCATGATATAGATGGTGCATAGAACAGCAGAAGGAACATAGGTATTCAAATTGGGCTTCACCTCTTGTTACCTGGTGACCATGAGCAAGTTACTTAATGTTTCTGAGCTTGTTTCCTGCAAATTATGGTAATAGCTATCTCACAGGATTGTTATGAGGTTGTGAAGAGTCAATGGGAAAATCTGTGTTTAACATAGCACCTATAGCACAGTTAATGCAAATGTTAGCTATCTGTCCCCCACACATATATATACCTACCCACTGATGGCTCTTTAATCAATGTTGAAAAATTCAAGCAGGAGGGCTTAGAAGAAAAATGGGGTTTGAGCCCTCCTTGGTATATATGACCCAAACATTTTTGAGAACAAACCAAATGAAATTCATGATGAGAACAGCACAAAGCCAAGTGACCCTTTATGTCTGGAAGATACTGCCCCAGAGAGTGAAACATGGCCCAAGAACCAGAAGCATTTCAGAAGCTTCTGGGTAAAGGTAAAAGAAGAGGACAATACACATCATATTATAAAATTGCTCAGTCTAAATGTTACCTTCTCAGAGACTTTCCTTGACCATCCTACCCAAAGGGGAACTCCTATTTTGTTCACTGCCCTATCTCTAGGACCTAGAACAGCATCAGGCACTTAACTGACACAGGATAAATAAGTAATGAATGAGAAGAAAGAAAGAAAAGGGGGGGAGGGAGACAGAGGGATGGAAAGAGAAAAGATGGAAAGAAGAGGTGATGAAATGAGGGAGCAAAGGAGAGGGAGAAATAAATGTTTCTGATTTATGTTAGAAAACCAGCCGAGAAGCAAAATGAACTACCTAATGGGAACTTCAACTATATGCTAGAAGTATTGTTCAGCTAAAAAGAATAAATCTGATAAAATCATTGACTTCCTTTGCTTACTGCTCAATTTCTAAGAAGACTGAGCATGCGATAGGCTGGTTTTAGGTATGAGAGAAACCATTGGTAAATAATTATTTAAAAGCAAACTTATTAAAGTAGATCCTAGTTAAATTGAACAATTGTACCCAGTGAATTCTTACTTCAAGCCCCCCCCCAAAAAATAAATGGTACCTGTGACATGGTGAACTGAAATCACTCTCACCTCTTAATAGAACATTATCCCAAAACCATTTGTTTAGTGCCTCCTATGTGCTACGTGATATTTAGCTCTAATCCTGTGAGGCAATTAGTATTGTCCCCATCTTACAGTTTAAAAAAACTGAAGCTCAAGGAGGTAAAAAATGACTCATCTAAGATCTTCCAGCTAAGGGGTAGCATGAGATTTAAACTCAAAGCAACCTAACTTAAAGCCTAGATATCTTCCTCTATGAAATGTAGAGGTGCACTACCTATATGAAATATAGAGTACTTCTCTCAAATTTATAATTACCTCATTAAAGTTTAAATATTAAAAGACTATAAGCTATATAAGAACTTCATCAAGGCCCTGAATATAATGTTATTGGAAAAGTTGCTTCTAAGATGAAATGCTTTCGTTTTAACCCTGTTTTCCCATAGATTTTTATTATAATGTTCAAAACACATTTCCGTAAACAAATTAGGCCTAGGGCATAATAGAAACATTCTCATGCAAACAGAAATCTTAAAAAAAAAAAAAAAAAGTGTTCCAGATAAAGTTAGTGTATAATGATAAAATATTCAAGTAAACCAAGTCACACAATTCACAGAAATCACAAAGCACAGAAATCATATTTATGTCTGACAGTAGTTCACTGACCTAAAAAAGAAAAAAAAAAAAGGGCAGAATCTCACTGTCTTCTAAGTTATTCTTCTGTGAAATCCCCTTACCAAGATACTATGTGTGGCTCTAACTGGCGGAGACAGCTCTGTTTCAAAGCACATATGGAAGTCGCCGGCTTCTAGAAATAAACAAATTGAGCTGATCTGCAATGGGAAGGAGACAGAAAAAAATCCAGAGGCAGAATTTCAAAATAAGTTGAAAGAGGCCTAATGAGGAAATTGATTTTCAGAAACACATAGCCAAGAGCATCTGCAACGTAACTCCTTGGAGTCCTCAGGCAGCAGACTAAGTTTGTTCTTTATTTTATAAATCCATTGAATTGCTGCACTTTAATGCCCAGAAACTCCCACTCCTTTTTTTTTTTCTTTTCTTCTCTTTTTTTTTTAATGCAGAATAGAGACCTGGAAAGGTTGAGTAACTCTTTCAGTGTAGCACAGCTAGTTAGAAACAGAGGCTTTTGAGCAATTTCATTAGGTTAAATACAAGATTTACTTTTACAAACTAAAAACTGCACATAATAGCCTAAGCACTGTAGGTGACATAAACAAATAAGCAAACCACTATAAATTCTTATTTATCAGACTCTTAAAGGAAAATGTTACCTAATTAAAAAAAAAAAAAAAAACTTCTTTGAATTATTTGGGACAAAGATGCTGGATGAATCTATAAATAAACAAGTTGAACTTAAAGCTAAGTGATCGATCTTGTACTGCCAAGACTCAACAGTAGACTTTAGCACAATCACCTTTATACCCAGATAGAACTAAAGAGACTGTGAAGGAGAATTCAGAACAGTAGGATATTTTTTAGCAAAACATTTCTTTAATAAAAGTGTGCCAATTGGCACAGGATACACAGGGACCAATTTGGACAGGAAGACAAGAAAGGATCAAAGTGACATGGAAAACAGGAATGAATGAATGAATCCATGGAGCATAACACTCTAGCCTTGGCAGCTCTATAATTCCAGCAGAACATGGTTTTGTCGATAGATGTGTCCAGCAAGAGTTTAAAAAATAAAACACTTTACAACCCTGCCAAGTTACATTTAAAAAAATTGTTGTTGATCACTCTGACAATCCTCTTGGGGATGCAAAGCTGCAAGAGTCAAGAAAGCACAGAGCTGTGGTTTCTTCTTCATACCTCATTCCCGTTGCTGTGTTTCATGCACAGGCCAGGAGCACACATACAGCACAGAGATCACAGAGCAAAGCAATCTGCTCTACACCCTGTTCCTTCAATTAAAAAAAAAAGCCATTGGCAGTGTCTTTTATTATTATTTTAACCATTTGCCATTTCATGTTGCACTCTGACATAAGGCCATTTTCTGTTTTTGTTGCCAGCAATTGAACTTGGTCAACTGCCACTCTCAACTAATTCCACTCTATCTCTCCTCACTATCTGTAGTGTGACCCATTTTTGGTGAGAGCAGAGAGTTCATGGTCCTTAATTACAGCATCCTGGGGGAAGCTCTTTGTCAGACATGGGAATATTCTGACCCTCGGGGAGCCTCACAGTGGGTGGGTCAAGTGTTCAGTCCTTAGAGGATGTAGCAGAGAGTTGAACATAGGGAAAGTTCTTTTGGAAGGTCAAATTAAAAGAAAGGGAGTACTGCATCTGCTGATTAGTGCACCAGACTGAGAAAGACTCTGTACACAGCCCAGACACTGGCTTCCTGTGCCACTGAGGGGTAAAAGCGAGACAGAGCATGTGTTGGAAACACCATGGCACTGCCTTCAGGACCCTGCAACACCATTCACTTGCCTGGTGAATGTGAGTGAGTGAGTGAAACTCATGGTGCCTTAACTACAATCTAAATGTGGAAGTAAACATTAATGTATTTGAGACTTTTATTTGATAGGAAAATGTCTGTGAAAAAGCCCTTTGTAAACTCTCATATGATATGTAGAGTTAGTTATTAATGTTACCAAACAAAGTTCAGTTTCTTTATCAATACAGACACAGGCAAACACACACATCCAAGATGCAGAGGAAATAATTTCAGTTAATTAATTATTTCAATATATTTTGATTTCCTTAGCTCATGTAACTCAGAATTACTCTTATAATAGTGTGATACAGTCTATTGGTCAGAAAAAATGTGAAATGAATGGGTCCTTAAGAAGGTTAGTTGGGAAATGTTGTCACTGGGACTATAAGGGAACCCATCAAGTATCCCCTTGCCATATTTCATTGACTAGTAACAGAGTTGGAAACAGAGAGACAATTCTGGGGGTCCAAGTCGTCTCCTAAATGCTACAATATCCATTTTAAAAGGGAAAATTTATTTCAAATGTTTGGGCCCCTTCATATTGAATACCTTATTTGATTGAGGTTTTTAAGGAACTGTTAAATGCATAAAACTTAAAGAGATATTAGTTCTACCAGAAGCCATTGGGAAAAGAAAACAGTATTTATGAAGAGTTTTTATTCTATAGTCACATCTGGATTGGCATGCAGCCAGAGCCCAAACAACAGCAATAAAAAAAGAGAACACACTGATGAAATTGCCTATTTTTTATTAAAATATGGCATCATTACATCTAAGTATACTCTGTCCCCTGAAAAAAAAATGGTGACAATATTATAAGCTATCACTGAATTCCAAATACTATAAAACTCAGAGAGGAAAAAAAGTTATTAGTAGGAAAAATGAAACAATATGGGACCCAGAACAAAAGAATACTTGTATTATACTGCTTATATCCAAGATAAATATATGCACAAGAAACTGAACACATTGTATAAAAGTGTGATGTTCACAGTAAAGAAGAAAGCAAACAGGATTTTTAGGCAGATATAAAGATAGCAAATATGTCTTAAATTTCAAAACCCTATGCAGAAAATTAACTTCATACCATAATCACTAGAAATTAGAGGATAGATAAAACGTGGAAGGTATCTTTTTTGCTATTCAAAGAGCTATGGCAATCGAACTGAGTTAACACTAGCTATTTCAAAATGGCTCTCAGTGAATCATAGGTGTGATGTCCTAACTGGAAGGAAAAAAAAGAAAGAAGAAAACCAATTCAGATTAAGTCAATTCCTTGAAAAAGAGTCACTTGGTTAACAACTATGCCCATGAAAGCAAATCTATTCCTAATCTGACAGTCATAACAGTAGATTTTGTGAAATACTGGAAATATCCAACATCCTTACTAAATGAATAGAAGAGACAGATTGTTTCATGAAACAAGGGCTCCAATTTCATGAAGCCATCATTCTGATACAAGCAAGTTGTTTATTTCAATGTCAATCACTGCTTTGAAGTCTTTTCTTTTTAATAAACAATGGCATCTCCAAATGTATCCATTTTCTATCCCCAATCTGGGCCACAAATGTAAATTATTTCATTCAAGCCCATAAGACCCATTGCTAATTTCTGAATCAGCATGGCAACACAGAAGAAATTTTATCTTTGAACCCTTGGGAACCTCAAACATCTTGGAGCATCAAGAATAGCCAAGATGCACAAAGGTCCACAAGACCCCTGGGGAGCAGCTTGATTTCCTCCAGTTCTTCACAATATACATATCTTGGCCATCTAGATTTCATTCCCCTTGTTTCCTTTTACCATCCTTCTACAAACATGGTAGCTTGGTCTCAGAGGAGCCAAATTTCATTTCTTTTCTAATCTTTTTCTCCCCGTTTATACCATCTTCTGCTTTGTTACTAAGGTAGCTCTGCTGATTCTTGTTCTTTGGTTGTTTTCTCATTTGTTATCTCACATTGGGAATTGAATTTATTGATCCAGTGACTACTAGAAAAGCCAGACCAAAAAAACAAGAGTTCTATTGGTGTTCTTTTCTTCTACTATAACTAGAGATTGCTTATTCTTCCATTAAAAAATGTAAAGTTCAAAAATCATTCCATCTTACTTATTATTTGACCAGAATAACAGTAAATCTGAAATACTTTCTGCATACTTAATCATTTTAGTTTCCACAATTGCTGGTTATTTTGCTTGATCACATTGTGATTATCTGAACAATACAATGTCACGTGCACAGGTGTGCACACGCTCCACACCCATCTTGGTTTTGAGCCTCTGTCAGGCTCTCAGGAAATTCTAACAAACTTTCCCATAATCTAACTCCAGTAACCTATGCTTAACCAAAGACAATGTGTTCATGTAAATTGCACATCTAGAAAGAATTATGAATTCATTTATGGGACATTTTCAATCAGAAACAACCATATTCTGTTGCGGTGTTTGTTGATGAAATGTACAAAAGTTGCAGACACAACACACAAAGCTTAAAGGAATGAGAACATTTAGCTCATGTAAAGAGTAAACAGATTTTTCAAATATATTATTTCTCAAAGAAATAACCAGGAATGTGAGAAATGAATGGAAAGAAGCATGGTTATTAATGCATTTTCTTTTTCAAAATCCTGAAAACCAGCCATATGGTCTACATTATGAATATGCAGATGGCCTCAATGCAGTTATTTTTTCTCTAATTAAAACCATCAGAGAAAATAATGCAATAGTTTAGGAAGCTGATTCATCTGGGTCTCTTTCTTCCTTCTCCTAAAGCACACCAAAGTCTCTACATGTTTATATAATTTGGGGATCCTTGCTGTTAAATGAAAAAGAGAGATGAGCAAAGCAGCAGGAAGGGTAGCTTTATTCTTACATGCTCTGTGGTACAATGTGCACTTCATGAACAAAAGAATTTTCACAGATGGATTTCTCTTAGATACTTTTGTGTAGAACCCACCTTTGGCATTTCTTAAGTAATAACTTCTCTGATTTCAGCACCCTTGCTGTGTCTGTCCTTGATCCAACAATGATGTTGAAATCAAGTGTATCAAGTTAACCTGTCAGACTGCCTGAAGGTACCCTTAAAGACAGCTGTCAGCTGAGTATTTCAGCTGGGCTTGGATGAATTGCTGAAGGTAGAGGTTTGACATTCTATTATAAGGTGCCATACACTCCTCTTTGAAGAAGACTGGGATGGACAATGGATGACATTATATGAACTATTACCATACTTGTTCTTTATCCGCAAACAACTCCAACAAAGTAATTCTGTTCCAGGCTTTTCTCTCTCTCACCTACACAGTTTCCATACCTCTGGTTCTTTAGCCACCATGGAACTGTTTGATTTTTTGAGGCATTGTCAGGAAGGCAGCTGTAGAGGTGGGGAAATGAGCCTTAGATATGTGGGCTTTAGTCAAAATTCAAATAGTTGCTTTCCTTGACCTTATCATTCTGATAAAAACCTTTTCCCATAGCACATATGCCAGGGAAAGTGATACTTAATCTTCATAAAAGGAATGGTAAAAAAAAAATGTAGAAATATATTGGAAGGAATGAAGTTATTTCAGGATATTTGTTTTCCCCATTGCTTTGTTTTGTTTGGCAATGTTTTTTTATTTGATAAATAATTTTTAATTAAAAGAATATAGAGGAAGGAATGTGGTAATGAAGATGCCATTATAAAGTATTATCTTTTCTTTAAACTACCAAACCTGAATAGCCGAACTCAGCATTGCTACAGCTTTGGCTGCCAGACCAAGATGGTAGCCATGGAACAGCTCAATGAGATGGGACAAGAAGAAGAAATACACACCCACTCATCTGGAACATGGCCATCTTTATAGGGCTTTCAATTCGTAAATGCAATAGTTTTTCATTTAAAATGAAATAATCATCCTTATTTCGAGTAAAATGACAGAACTAAAAAAAACCGTACTAGATGTAAGCTTAATGTTCATTGAATTTTACCCAAGTGTTGGCATAAATGCTACTGCAAAACCACAAAGGCAGAAGCCTGAGGCCTACTTCAAATAAAACTTTTCATGACAGGAAACACTCAGAGGGAAAGTAAATATTCTGCATAGTGAGGTATTCACCTTTTCTAACATGTGTCCTCCCGAAGACTTGACCTGCCTGAACAAGAATTACGAATCCCATAAGTCATCAACTTTTCAGGACAAATTGGAGCAACAAAGATTGAAAGCTCTATTTTGAAAGGTCATGTTAATTGAGTCTTTGGAGGGCTCTTTTGACAGTCAGAGAATCTCTGTCCACAGGTCCAGACAGGGCTGCTACAGAGACATCTGGGAAGACAGAGACCCATGACACATTATAAATCTTTCTTAGTTTCTTACTATTTGTGGGAAGTATTAAGCTCTCCCTTCACACACATATTTGTGTCTCTGAATTACCACCTGGGGTATCTGTTAGGCTCTACCAATTGGGGGCAAAGAAGAAGAAGGGAAACTGAAGGAAGGAGGAAGGACTCGCTAGTCTGGTCTGCCTTCTGAATGTCTTTGGTTTCTTGTTCCTGTTTGGCTTTTGCCTTCTATCTGCATCAGTTTGCAATGTTACTTTAACACAGAAGTGGCAGTCCTTTCTGTAGTGGTGGTCTGAAGTTCTTTCTAACCCTCACAGAACCAGCCTCATGGTGCCTCCTAAGAGATTCTAGAACCAATCTTGACTTGCCCCTTCTGAGACTTCAACACCAGCAGACCAGCACCCATTCCTCAGAGGTCTGTGTCCCAGCCACTCAGGGCTCCCCCTCTGAGCTCAGAGACACCAGCTGCCATCTGTGCCTCAGGCCCTTTTGCCAAGAGTCTCTATTTAATGATCTCAACTTCTTCTCTTTCTCCTCCACCCCACCCCCCAGAGGTGGTAGCTTCTTCCTACAGGTAAAATAGAATACAGAATTTGTGGAGCCCACTGAAAAAATGAAAATGTGGCTGCCTTGTTCAAATATTCAGAGTTTCAAGATGGTGGCAAAGGGTGATTAAACCAAGCATCGGACCTTCTAAGTATGGTGTCTTGAGCTAATGTGGAGATCACACGCCCATGAAGCCGGCTCTGCCTACAGGTACATCTCTGTGCTATGCTAATGTTACTTTATGGCATTTTCAGTTCTTTAATACAAAATTAATAATTCTTGACATTAAATTCTCATTGTCAAAATCACTGGGCAGGTTTCTGTCTCAAGACTCGACTCTGGCTAATATACCATTCTTTTGTGCCTCATTGTGAAGGAGTGATAAGTGTGTGTTTATCTCCAAAGGGAAAGCCAACTTTTTATTTTTTCACTTTCTCCCAAAAGAAAACACAAAATTTGATATTTATGCCTCATCGGTAACCTCAGCCATGTTGCCAATTTGGGCCCAGAGTTCTTGGGATCAGTGTTCAGAAGTCCATAGTTCAAGTTCTCCTGACTTACTCATTTTCCTCCACTAGTCTGTCTGTTTCCCAGCAACATATCCACCAATACTCTTAATGCTAGAGTCCCTGAAACATGACAGGATAACTTGAGTTAGTACAGGCTCAAGGTATTTATTCTCCCAATAATTAATTTAACTACAAAAAATTTGAATATATGGGCACCACTTAGAAGTTTAAAATTCCTCAAAGTCCTTAACAAGTTGTATATCAAATCATGCAGTAGTAAGCAATGCCTTTAATAATCATTTCCCAACCTGATAAAACATTTTATCAGTGTCTTCTACCTCTTTTAGAAGACCGAAAGAGAGTGGAGAAAGAAATTCCTTTGGGCAGCAGAGACTAACAGAAGGCTATCAACTATTAACTTACACTGGCTCAAGGAGAAAGCCCTTTAGTCGAGCATTCTCAGCTAATGACTCTGAAAAATGGAGCATCCTGAAGTCTCAGTTATTAAAAATAAAACTTCTCTGTAATTAAAAATAAAACTTACTGATAGATTTCTAGGAAGATGGTGGAATAAGGAGTTATAGGGCTTACTCATCTTCTAAAAACAGCTACTGGACAGGTAGAAACTGTCCAAAACAACTGGAGACTGGGGGGGAGGGGGTAGTACATAGCATACACAGGAGAGCAGGATGAAGAGACTGAGAAATTGCAGTGAAAAACTCTAAATAACTCATTCAGCTACTGGCACCTATTTTACATCCTTGAGGCAAGCAGCTTCAGGGCAGCTCAGTCCCTGCCTGGTGGGATGCTGCAGACTGAACGGGCCATGTATGTCCCCCTCCCCAATAACACAGCTGAGTTCTGATCCAGCTCTTGGCTGGAGAATTTACACTGTTGGGTCCCATTGGTTTAGCCCATCCTGGACAGGTGCTGCCACACCATTGTTTCTACCCCGTTAGAGGCATGGCTGCCAGAGGGCTACAAATACTCTGTCTTCTTATGGCTCTGAGGAATAGGTCACTGAAGAGTGCCAACTCCTGAGCAGTCCAGGAAAGTGCAGTGTTATGTAGGTGAAAATAAGTTTTTTGAAATCTTAATTGAACCTCTCCCCAGGATCCTTTGGAACTGGTCTGAGCCCCCAGCATGGGTCCCTGACCCAGTTTTGGCTGGGAAATACTGACAAACCAAGCATCAAAGAAGAGCCTTAACACAAACCCTAGCAACAACAAATCCTAGACAATCAGAATAATCTCATCAAGATAATCAGATGCCTAGATACCTGCAAAAAATTACAAGTTATGTTAAGAAACAGGAAGACATGGCCCAGTCAAAGGAACAAATTAAAAAGTCAGAGTAGATACAGAATTTGGAACAAACTAACAAATTTCCCAAATTAACTCAAGGAGATGAAGGAAAATATGGGTTAAGAGATAAAGGATATTAAGAAGACACTGGCTGAGCATAAAGAAGAATTTGAAACCACACAAAGAAAAATAACAGAACTTATGGGAATGAAAGCGACAATAGATGAGATTAAAAATACACTGAGGCATACAACAGTAGATTTGAGCAGGCAGAAGAAAGGATCAGTGAGCTAGAGACGGAACATCTGAGTTTGAACAGACAAAAGAACAAATAGAGAAAAGAATGGAAATATTGAGCAGGGCCTCAGGGAATTGAATGACAGCATGAAGAGCACAGACATACATGTCATGCATATCCCAGAAGAAGAAAAGGGAAAAGAGGCAGAAAGAACATTTGAAGAAATGATGGCTGAAAACTTCCCAACTCTTATGAAACACATAAATATACAAGAAGCCCACCATACTCCAAACAGAATGAATCTGAACAGAACAAGACACTTAATAATCTGACTGTCAACTGCCAAAGATAAAGAAAGAATTCTGAAAGCAGTGAGAGAAAAGTGATTCAATACATACAAGGGACACTCAGAAAGACATACCACCTTCTCATCAGAAACCATAGAAGTGAGAAGGAAGTGGTATGAATGATATGTTTAAGATACTGAGAGACAAAAACTTCCAGTCAAGAATTGTTTATCTGGCAAAACTGTCCTACAAAAAGGAAGGAGAGTTTAAAATATTTATAGATAAACAGAAGTTGAGAGAGTTTGTTAACAAGAGATCTGCCCTACAAGAAATGCTAAAGGGAGTTCTGCAGGCTGAAAAGACAGGAGAGATTGGCTTGGAGGAGAATGTCAAAATGAAGATTATCAGTGAGAGTAACTTAGAGGGTAAAAAGAGACAAAAACAAGATATGACATAAAAAGTTAAAGGATAAAATTGTTGAAGTAAGTTCTGCCTATATAATAATATAATTGAATGCTAATGGATTAAACTCCCCAATCAAAAGACACAGATTTGGCAGAGGATAAAAAAATATGATCCACCTATATGCTGTCTACAAGAAACTCACCCTATACCCAAGGATGCAAATAGGTTGAAAGTGAAAGGCTGAAAAAAGATATTTCATGCAAATAGAAACCAAAAAACAGCTGGGGTAACTATACTAATATCAGACAAAATGGACTTTAAATGCAAAATTGTTATAAAGCAAAAAGGACACTATATAGTAATAAAAAGGGCAATCCACCAAGAACAAATAACAATCATAAATATTTATACACCTAAACAGGGTGCCCCAAAAATACTTGAGTCAAACACTGTGAAAACTGAAGGGAGAAATAGACTTCTCTACAGTAATAGTTGGAGACTTCAGTACACCACTCTCATCAAGAGATAGAGCATCTAGGCAGAAAATCAATAAGGAAACAGAGAATTTGAATAATATGATAAGTGGACTAAACCTAACACATATACAGAGCACTGCACCCCAAAACAACAGTATATCCATTCTTCTCAAGTGTTCATGGATCATTTTCAATGGTAGACCACAAGTTGGGTCACAAAACAGGTCTCAATAAATGTAAAAAGATTGAAATTAAACAAAGCGCTTTCCCTGATCATAATACAGTGAAGCTGGAAATCAATAACAGATGGAGAACTGGAAAATTAAAAAAATATATGGAGGTTAAACAATATACTCCCAGAAGACATTGCAAGAGAAATCAGTATATATCTTGAGATGAATGAAAATGAGTACATAACATATCCAAACTTGAATTTTTTATATGTTTTTATAGAATTTCCCCATTGATTGTTGATCAGAAAAGTCTTCAAGTAAACAGCTAAGGCAAAATAACACTGCAACAGGAGAAATATTTGGAATCCATGTATCTGATAAGCGTTTAATATCCAGAATATATAAAGAAATCCTGTAACTCAACAATTAAAAGACGGCCCAAGTAAAAAATGGGCAAGAAACTTGAATAGATATTTTCCAAAAAGGAAATACAAATGCCTAAAAAGCACATGAAAGATGCTCAACTTCACTAGCTATTAGGGAAATGCAAATCAAAACCACAATGAGATATCGTTTCACACCAACTAGAATGGCCTCTATTAAACAAACAGTAAACTACAAGTATTGGAGATGATGTGGAGAAAGAAAAACACTTATGCTGGTGGGAATGTAAAGTGGAGCAGTGGCTGTGGAAGACAGTTTGGTGGTTCCTCAGGAAGCTAAGTACAGAATTTCCATGTGATCTGGTCATCCCGCAACTAGGTATATACTCAGAAGAACTGAAAGCTGGTAAATGAAAAGACATTTGCACACCAATATTCATAGAGATATTATTTACAATTAACAGAAGATGGAAACTATCCAAGTGTCCATCAACTGATGAATGGGTAAACAAAATGTGGTATATACATACAATGGAATATTATTCAGTTGTAAGAAAAAAATGAAGTCCTGATGCATATGATATCATGGATGCACAGTGAGGACATTATGTTGAGGGAAATAAGCCAGACAAAAAAGGACAAATATTTTATGACCTAACTAATATGAACTAAATATAATGAGCAAACTCATGGAGTTAACATCTAGAATATAGATTACCAGAATATAGAATGAGGGTAGCGAATGGGGAGCTGAATCTTAATTTGTGCATAATTTTTAATAATGTTCATTGTAAATGTTTGATAATAGGTAGTGGTGATGGTAGCATATTACTATGAGGGTAATTGACAGTGCTGCATCATTTGCGTGATTGTGGTTGAAAGGGGAAGTTTAAGGTTGTGTATGTCACTTGAGGAAAGCTAGAGGATGAAACATCGGCTGGTATAACATAGCAAACCCTGTTGTGGACAATAAAGGTGACCAACAGTACAAATAAAAGTGTTCTTCCATGGACTAGAACAAATCTATGTCACTACAACAAGGTATTAATAGTAGGGTGGTATATGGGGAAAAATACACTTAAGTCAAACTCTGGACTATTGTTAACAGTGATATTATAATGTTCTTCCATCAACTGTACCAAAGATACCACACCAGTGGTAAGTATCAATAATAGGTGTGTATAAGGGACATGCAGTTTTTCTTTTTGGAGCAATGAAATGTTCTAAAAGTGATTGTGATGATAAATGCACAACTCTGTGATTATACTGACAGCTATTGATTGTGTACGTTGGATATATTGTATGGTATGTGAATGAAACTAATTTCAAATACAAAGAAATCACGATGAATGAGTTAACTCTGAGCTGGTTCACCTCCTATTGAGCCCATACAAAGTAGGAGAAAAAAAATAGGAGAAATAACTTGGTTAAAATTTTTGAATCAAAGACTTTAAAAGATTATAAAAAGAAAAGTATACTGAGGAAAGGACAGTCACAGAACTCACTTCCAAATACCTTCTAAAGGGTACATGTTTAACATTTCATGTGAAAATCATTTTTAAAATGAATTTAAATCACAAATGTTAAAAAAAGCTTAAGCTTTTTGTTTTTTTAATTTAAAAAAACATATACTTTTCCTGGCAAGGTTAGATATGATTAACCTCTCTGTTCATAAAATTACATATAAAATTAGAGGTTTTCTGTTTACTTTTTAAATTTTTCAAATGCAACTGTTTCTTACACAGACATTATTAATTACTATTAATTTATGGTTTTAGTCAATTATCAGCAAATGTATAGTATGTATTCATTGTCTCTTGTGACTTTTAATTGCTTATTTTAAAGTAGAAACATTAGAGTTACAACTGTCTTGCAATATTTTTACCAACAATACAGTTACGTAGATACTTACAATGAAGAAACAAGAGGCATGCTGAAAGTTCAGTATTTCTCTGAAGCCTGTTTGATCTTAAAAGTGGATGTGAATCATATTCAACTGTATAATTCATGTGTATACAAAACCATGTTTGAGTTGATACAAAAATATTTTTAATTAGTTTTCTCCTGAATCTGTGAATAAAATTGATGCTCTTGGAAAAACAAAAGAAAAAAGAAAACTTACTTCCTCAGTAATAGGAGAGAAAAGCATCAAACATTATGCCACAGCTGTTGTATGATTGAGTGCACTGTATTACGTCACCCAAAGGCTTTTCCAATAAGCATAAGTATTTTGTATTACTCTACAACTATCATTTATTGAATAATTAAGTAGGTGTCAAGTCCTGGACTAGGCATTTTAACACAGGTTTTCTTATTTAACCTCATAACTCCAAAATACATATTGTTGTGCCCTGTATATTTGTGGGGAAGTGAGGCTCAGCATGGCTGTAGAACATTCCCATGGACACACTTAAGAGTAACTGTAGGTAACACAACAAATTATTTTCCTTGACTTCTGGAAACAAAATTAAATCTCCTCACATGAGAGTCACTGTTATTAAATTATTCTTTGGGACCAATTGTTTCCCCTGTGAGATAAACTAACTTAGTATATCTCTAAGGGAACCTTTTCTTCAATGTGGTGTCATGCCGAGATAAGTAAGAAGAGGCCACCTAGTCCATAATGCTATTCAGACAGTCTCTAACCTTCTAATATCTTCTTGAGTCACATACACAGAGGAGAACATAGAGAACTCAGAGAACTAATTTAATAGTTTAGAGCAATGCCTACATCTAAATGGCACTACACACATTAGATAAAACCTAGAAAACTTGGTTCATTATGCAGACATTTTCATGTATCTGGCTGTCTGATATTATGTAGACAGGATTTCTCAATATTTTTCTGAATTCTTTGGCTTTTATTTGGGTATTTGATAGTAGCCTATACTTTTCCACACAACTACTTGCCAGACTCCTTAGCCATGACAAGAATTTTATGGTGCTCTTCTCCCCACCCCCCCTCATTCTCTCTACCCTTATCCTTTTCTTGCATACTCACAGTTCCTATCAGGATCCATAATTTTGTCCCTGTAAATAATGATATTAAACATAAAGGTAAACATTTTGGAATTTAAATTTATGAATGATCATGGAAAACATAATTGGAAAGTTTTGGTGGGGTAGCCAAAGGAGGAAGCAATCCATTCAGGAAGGCAAAGAGCAACTTTACCTCTACAGATTCCTAAATCTGCAAATCTATTTAAAATCCAAAATGAAAAAGCTGTGTGTCAGATCAAGCACAGTGAGCACAACTGGGAGCCTTTCTCTGCTAAACACATAAGCCTTTGAAATGTAAAGAGGGTAAAGAAAAATAAAAAACAAAAACCTGCAGAGTTTCAAAACTTAGGAAAAAATGCCCCTAGCCCCTGCCCCCGCCCCCAAGGTTAATCTTATTATGAAACTGATGATAAGCAAAGGGAATGTTAAAACTAGCTCACTGCCTGCAGGAGAACTTGTTTCCCAAAAAGCTGTAAATAATATCAATCTGATGAAATTCAACATTAGACTGAGTTGGCAAACACTTCTCCCATTAATTATATATATTTGCACTTCTTTAACATCAGCAAACCTCTTAGTCTAGAATAGCTTTAGAAATATGCAGCTCTGCTCACACTTCAATAATACACTTCAATAATAAAGTCACTTGTGGTAAAACCCTTACCAAATTTTCTGAAAATCTTTTTAATGTAGTGATGGTATTTCTAATCATTCCCTCACATAATCTACTCTTAGTTCTGAGTAGGACCATTAACTCTTTAATAATACACTTTGTACAAAAACCCGTTCATTGGCATTAATGCCTACCCTGCAGAAAGACTAGCTTGATGTGTATAAGCCTCTGTTTACTCATACTCAGCTCAGCCTTGTAAATAATGCTCAAGAACTTACCAAAAAACATATGCAAGGGGGATAAGGGGGGGGGGGGGGAGGATGAGAAGAGGGTTCTAGAATGATAGCAACTCATACTTACACAACATCTACTATACTCAGCTACTGTTGTTAGCACTTTATTACCTCACTTAATCTTTACAGCACCCTTAGGAGGTGAGTACTATTATTACTCACATTTTACAGTCAAGGAAACAGAAACGGAGGGGTAAAGAAACTTACCCTAGCTCACACAGCTGAGAAGTAGTGAAACCATGATTCAAACCCAGGTAGCCTAGCTACAAAGTTCATGCTTTTAATTAGGTCATACTGCCTCTTGTTGAAAATAATCTTTTGAAAGATTTTTCCACAAAGTCCAAAGACATGGCTGACTATCCTTCTACTGAAGTCTATAATAAAGCAGGAAAATAAAATAAAAGTCTTTTTAAACCTGTCCTCCATGGTCTTACATTATAGATAGATGATAGATGATAGACATAGATAATAGATGATTAGATAGATAGATAGATAGATAGATGTAGATAGACAGGTATAAATAGAATCAAAATGTGTATAGATATAATGTATACATAAAATTAATTGTTAAAACTTTCATAATATCTAGGAAAACTAAGAAAAGCAGTACATTTAAGAAATAAAATCTTAAAATTAGAAAGCAAAAAGGTTTCTTCTAATCACAAAACTATATGTAAACTGAGATGCAATACTCAAATGGAATAAAAAATTGCAAGAATTTAATAGAGGACTACAGAGGCAGGCTGAATGATTTTCAAGTCCAACATTTTCAAAACTTCAAGTGATTATTATTTGTTCAAGTGTTTAATTTCTTGCATATTAGGTATCCCTCTATTTATCTGTAAATGTAAAATTCCAAAGCCTCAAATTTTTATAACAGTATCATAATTGGGCTTATTTCCCCTACGTATCTTGTACCTCCACTCTCTCATGTAATCATAACTTGGCTGTAAGACCATTCCTACACACTATGTTCAATTCAATTAAAATGATATGATTGGGGTCTCTGGTATGGACAGGCATTTTCCCTGATACTATGAATATGACATGTTTCCAGATCTCCCTATGGACTCACAGTCAAGAAGGAAGGCGATAGACATACAAAAAATAATACTAATAATGGACAATCTATGATAAGTGCTAGTCTGGAGACATAGCAGAATGACAGTAACAGCCAAGAGAGCTTCTGAAGGGACTTTTGGAGGAGCTGACATGTGAGTGAGATGTAAGGACATAAATGACAAAAGTCATGGGAGAAGGGCATCCAGAGTAGATAAGTCAGCACGAGGGAAGACATGTGGGGTTCAGGGAGAAGGAAGAGATACAGCACAAAAAGCTGAGAGCATCAGGTGGATGGGCTGTGGATTTGTCAGTAAGGCCAAAGAGACAACCTAGGGACAGTATGAGGGGATTCATATCCTTAGCAAGTAAACTGAATGCTTCCTAAATACCAGACAGAAAAGGCCAAGAAATAAAAGCATGTGGTTCCTTCTAACTATTCAATCCCTCTTTGGAAGCGAGCACCTAAACAAGAAACAGTAACAATCACAATACAGCCCTTTTTTTTGCCACTGATTCCACATGATATTTGAATGGGAAAAAAAAATGATTCCTAATATGTGGTGCAGTGGGACAAGCATAAGCAGAACAAAGTCCTAGCTGTGATGACTTAAATTTTTCTTTACAATATGTTTAAGTGTCCTGAATGCTAAAACAAACACATAAAACTGCTTGACTTTAATAATGGGAATTTTTTGGCTCATGGTTTTGAGACTAGAAGAAATCCAAAATCGAGGATCTGCAAGGCTTTTTTCCCCGAAGACTGCGGTGCTTGGGGCTGGCTGCTGGTGATCCTTGGGGTTCCTTGGCTTTTCTGTCATATGGCAATGCCCTCTCCTTTCTCTTCTGTGTTCGAGTGACTTCCAGCTTCTAGCTTCTCTCTGTATGAATTTCATTCTGTTTACAAAGGACTCCAGTAAGACAGAGGAAAGCCCAACCTGATTCAGTTAGGCCACACCTTAACTGAGGTAACATCTTCAAGAGGTCCTTTTTACAATGGGTCCACACCCACAGTTCCAGGGGTTTGGACCTGATCGTACCCTTTGATGGGTCATGATTCAATCTGCAATACAAAGTGACCTTGGACCAATCACCTTGGGGCTGCTCAGACCACAGTTTCCTTAGCAGCAACACAAGGCAGTTGTATTTAAAAAATGATCCTGCTGAATCCTACCAGTTCTCTGTAAGTGCCTCAGGGGAAGAAAGCAGAGCACTCAACCTCACTCCTTCATGCAGAAAAGCTTTCCTTTATACATTGGCCTTCTGCATAAACTTTCACTTGAAGAAATATTCTAAAGTTAAAAAACCCTTTTAAAGACACCTAGCTTCATCGCCTCTAAACTTTCGAATGCCATCAATCCATGGTATCTCTTTTGTAAATCAACATCTAAACATTGCCATATATATGTCCGTGAGCTTTTGTGAGTACATTTGATAAGACCTGGCATGGGTTCCAGTTTTGTATCTTTGCCTCATGGGCTATGTGATATATTTTCTCATATTTTTTCATGGGCATATTGATAGACAAACCCTGCATAAATGCAGAGCATAATTAGTGACTATTATTTTATAACAGAAAGCAAGTAGAACTTTCCATGGAAGATTAATTTCCTGACTTAGTCCATTGTCCCAGAAGTTCTAGATATACTGGAAAATGCAGGAGAATATCCTGGCCACTTGGTGCCAGACTTGCCAAACCGCTGTCCCACTCCATTAATTTTCAGTGTTTCCAGAAAGGTGGTTCACAGCAAGTTGGCTGGTCAGTAAACTGACCCACATGGGATGCATGATCTGTAAACATTAACTGATAAGGGTGGATGATTTTGCTTGACTACTTGAGGATTTTAGTGACTTGGGCAAGGTCTAAAGGGGAAACAACCCTCAGACCACAATTAGCCCTAAAATGAATATTTGGGTTCCCAAGTTCCAGAGGATAGATTGGTTCCAGACCAGTATCTGAGGTGGAGATCTGTTCTTGTGCAGAATTGAAAATCTAAAGATAAATTTTGGAATTTACCCATATTTATCTTAACTCCCCACAACCCAGCCCTCAGGGTCTTTTTGGCTCAGGCTGGCCCTTCAGTTCCTTTCCAAGCAGCTGAGACAGCCCACTCAGGCCTGCTTTCCTTTTAGAAGTGCTGATTGTTCCATATCTTTGCACATGTCCCTCTTCCTAGAGAAAACTCCACCTGGACTAGCTCCCCCTCCCTTTAGGACTGTTCTCTGTCAGCTTTCAGACAGGAAATACAGACAGCTCATCTGCTTTAAATTTTTTAAGGTGTTAGTGAAGCTTGTATCATATCCATGAAGGAATTAACCCCGCTAAGACATCATCAGGTGAGAGATTTCACAAACTGTTTCTGTCCACCTTGGAGACCAGAATCTTAACTGAAATAGTCAGAGGGGCCCTAATAAAATCTGGAATTAGAATTAGCCTAAAGAGATTGAACCTAAATAAGAATTAGATCTATATTTATTTTACTCTACAGTTGTCATAGGCATAAATGCATTCAACAAATTATAAAGGATGTACAGTGAGAGGTTCTGATATAAATTTCCAGGTCCAGGACTTGGTGAAAAGCCTTTGTCAGATGTGGTAAGAGAGTGTGGTTTCTGTTCTGGTTCAGTCTGGACTCATCTTTTCCTTAGATTGTCACATTCTTTGATCTTCTTTACAGCACAGTCTATTCCTATTCTATACCACTCTACTGTGAGACGGGATGCATTCTTATATCCTTATTACTGGGCAAACCTTTTTCAGTCTCTGTATTTACTCAAATTTCAGAACTTAATAGCATTTTCTTAAGCAGTTTTATTGCCAAGAGGCTTTGTCTACCTCCAATATATACCTCTTGGCTGTTGCCTACATTTCAAAGAAGGAGGCATGTACATTTGTACAGGGTGCACAAGCACACTGACTATATTTATCTCATAAGTGTCCTCAGCTTGCTTTCTCTTTGTTCTTCATTCTTCATAATCAACATTACTACCACACTGAGGTAGGGTGAGAATTCTAGTCACTTGTTTTGATAACAATAGAAACTTTCAGTATCAAGGCATAATGTTGATTTTGCTCTGGAGCAGAAATGTTGAAGCCACAGAAGTTTCACTGTGATGCTATCAAATCTCACTGGCTAGAGGCTGCTGTTTAACATGGATGACCCCTGAGCACCTAACTTCATAAAAGCTTCTGTAATATCTCGGAGATATTTTTAAGACACTCAGACTGAACATTTCAAGAAAAGATTCCTGATTTCAAACCAAGTTCTTAAGACTGGTTCCTCTCACAGTCCCTCCCCACCATAATAAAATGGCACAAACATTCAACCAGTCACTCAAGTCAAAAATGTCAGAGTCATCCTAGTTTCTTTCTTTCCCCACTTTTCACATCCAATCTGTCAATAAGAGTTGTAGATTTATTCTCCAAAATACAACCCAATATACTCAATTATCTCCATATCCACAGCCACCACCCTAGTCCAAGCCACCATCACGTCTGTCCAGGACTGTACTCTGGCCTTTTGACTGCTCTCCCTACTCCCATATCTACACCAGCTGCAGATCATTCTAATCAAACAGAATGATGATTATGAAACTTAAATGAGATCACTTGACTCCCCATGTAAAATCCTTCCCATTGCACTTAGAATAAATTCAAGCTCTTGCCACCACCCAGAAAACCCTCCATAGTCTGGCCCTGTGATGAACTGGATCATGTTCCCCACAAAGACATGTCCAAGTCCTAACCCCTGGTCCTATGCAAGTAAACCCATTTGTAAATAGACCCTAAGAGATGAGCCCAAACTAAATCAGGGTAGAGCTTACCCTATAGGACTAGAGTCCTTATAAAAGAAGAAATTTGGACACAGGAGTAGGAGACAGGAGACAGATGGGAAGAGATGGCTATGGCCATGTGACAGAGTCAGATATTGAGCTATGGATTGCCAGCAAGTCACTACCAGAACAAGACAGACTTCAATGGAAGCATGATCCTGCTGACACCTTGATTTTGGACTTCCAGTCTCCAAAACCGTGAGACCACAAACTCACGTTGTTTAAGCAAACTAGTCCCTGGTATAGTTATAGCAGTCCTGGAAAACCAAGGCAGGTTCCTTCCTCTTTTCCCTACTCAACACTTTCCCAAGCTCCAGTCATGAAGAACAATCTCTTCCCCATTCCCTTCTAACTTTTGATAGAGCCTGCTCTTTCTTCAAGGCTCCATCCAAATGTAACCTCCTTCTCTAGCCATCTTTTCTAATGTAGCCACATGGCCCCCTTGATGGGGTCACACTTTATTACAATACGATAATTATTTCCTTCACTGCTTTTATCATCCTGTGATTTATGCCATTTAGTGATTGACATCCATCTCTAGAATGAAAGCTCCATGAAGACAAAACCTTGTCTGTTCCATGCAGCACTCCATCTCCCAGCATGTGGTGGTACCAGGCACAGAGAAGACCCTTAATAAATATTTGATGACATTGTGTGCATGTTGGGTTTGAATACTGTCTCTGCCACTTACTAGCCATGTCACCTTTGTAAAGTTCTTCATCTCCATTTGCTTCAGTATCCTTATCTATAAAACAGGGACAACAACAGTAACAGTCTCTTTGAGTGGTTGTGAGAACTAATTAAAACAACATCTGTAAAGCACATACCAAAGCACTCATGTTTGTTAATATTATTGAATAAATAAATGTCACAAAATATAAACTCCCTTATTAAGTAATCACTACCAAGAAACATACAATTTAAAAGGGATCATCTGAATACAGTGCTTTAACCACAGTGAAATTCAAAAGAAGGACATTTCTGAATTCATGGTGGGTGAGAGTTTTATGGCCCCCATCAAAACCTTCTTCTAGACTGGCTCCTCTTTCTAAGCACAGGGCTGAAACTAACTGAACAAGCCAAAAATACACTGTACAAGCAAAAAAAAAATTTAATTCAATTCCAGAAGTGTGTGTACTTATTAACTACGCAGCCTTGGTTATTTAATCACTCAGCTTCCATTCTTTCATCTGTAAAATAGTAATGTAAGAATAGCCAATTCATAGGATTAGAAGAGATTCATAACAACCTATATAAAAATATATTACCTCCATAAAGACTAGCAGGGAGCTGGGATTGGCAGTGGTGTCTATTCATTTCCATGCAACTCTCCTAGGCGAGATGCTAAGAAGGTACTAGATGCTGGGGTCACCAGGGGACCCTGAGAATAAAACAGAACCCAGGCTCTCAAGGAGTCCAGAGCATGGAGGGAAGGAGACCCTGCAAACAAAGTGAGCAATGTGATGATTGCAACTGTGTAAGCAAGAGTTTCAGAGGTTGCTGGGACCCAGCAATTATTAACTCCATCTGGAGTTGGTGGGAGGTTTGTTGGGAGGGCTTCCTGATCTCCTCATCTGTTCTAACCCAGACATGGAGCTTGTGGTCACAAGTACTTTCAGGAGATCAGGAGAGCTCTGAAACTAATAGCGAGTTTTGGCTCTGTTTGAGGTACACCTAAGCTGGCCCTACGAGTCTCAAACCTCAAAGAAACTCAAACCTGATGTGTTATATTCCAACTTGTAAGCTGACCCTAAAACTCCCTGTGCTTCTTGGAAGTCCTCTAAACTGGAGATTGGAGCCAGAATAAATCACTAGGTTTTCTTGAAATGCCCATCACCCCTACAATCACCGCTATCTGCTTGCAGAAATTTTACACTTCATTCAAAGCCCAGCTCGAATCTCCTCTCCCTGGAGAAACCTTCTACTCCGCAGTCTGTTAATTTCTCCTACCTAACTACCTCTGTTCCTGATGCATTATTTTACAATCATCACAATTTTTCTAGTGTTAATTGTTCATTGTATGTTCCTTACATTTGACAATAAGCCACAATAGTAGGAAGGAATATATTCTGGGCTTTTGTTTGTTTTCTTTTGTTTATTTTAGTTTTCATTCTGTTTTTTTCTTAATATTTTCCCTAGAGTGGATGCTCTATACTCAATCCCAGATTTATAGTCTGAAACAAAGTCCCTAAAAATGGAATTAATATAGTGTTTAAAATGGGACATGGCTGGTAATTAGGAGAAAGGAAGAACATGGGGACACCTCCCCGTGTGATTTAAGTAACCTAAGGAAGGATTTCTATCCAACTCTAGCACCATAACCTGCCATTCTACAGAGTATTTGATAGATAGAGGTTCATTTGATTTAATCACTATTCTATTTGAGAAAGCAAGTGTCACTTAGGAAGGTTTCAGCCATTCATAGCATGTACGAAGTTGTTTACAAAGATAAATAGGATGCTGACGATAACACATGTTAAGTAGTGGAATCAATGAAATATTGACTAATTTTAGCTTTGCCCTTTATTAGCTGAATAACCTTGGAAACAATCTCCCTCAACTCTCTGATCTTCAGAATCCTTACTACAAAATAGGGAGAATGAAGCTTTCCTTCAAAGGGCTGAGGTGAGGATACCAATAACATTTAGGTGAAAGTGAATAGCAGGAAGTCAATATTTGGGCCTCTGTTTCCCTCCCCCCCCCCCAACATCTAGCAGGTTTACAACTCATTAATTCATTACATAATAAACAGTACATACCTGCCATGTTCCAAACACTGAATTAAGTCTAAAAGCACAGCAGTAAACAAGAATGGTTCCTATCTTTATGTAAATTAAAATCTGATAGGCAAGATGAATATTTAGCAAACAATGGTACAATTAAAAGCAAATGCACAGAGGATAAAACTGGGACTATCTAACAGCAAAAACTAGAGTGCACAATGATGGTGATTAAATGCAGAAATGTGAGAAAGTTTTTACATGAGGGAGAACAAGTGAATGTTAACATTGCAAGGTGTTGACAATGGGATGGTACATGGGAAAAATACAATCAATGAAAACTAGGGTCTATAGTTAACAACAACATTGTAATATTCTTCCATTAATTGTAACTAAGGCAATACACCAAAGCTAAATGTCAATGGAGGGGGCTACAAGGAAGGGGTATGGGATTTTTGTTGCTTTTTTTTGTCATTTTATTTTATTTTTCTTTATTCTTTTATCTTTTTTCTCTTTCTCTTCTTTTTTTTTGCAGAAGAAATGGAAATGTTATCTTATAGATTGTGCTGGTGAAAGCATAATTATGTGATTATACCAGGAGCTATTGATTGTTCACTCAGGATGGACTGCATGATGTGAGAATAAAACTGTTTAAAAAATAAACAGACTTTTTTATCTGCAAGCAGGGACGTGAATGGACATTTATGCACCAGTATATATGGAGGCAGTATTCACTATTTGCAGTTGGTGGAGGTGGCCTAAGAGTATATTGACTGATGAACAGAATAGTGAACTGTGGTGTGTGCATACAATAGAAAATTGAGCAGCTACAAGAAGAAATGAAGCTGTGAGACATGCAACTAGGTGAATGAATCTTGAGTACAACATTTTGAGTGAAGCACACCAGAAACAAGAGGATAAACATTATAATGCCTCATTAATATGGACTAACTATAATGTTAAACTCTGAGAACTGAATCTTAGAGCACAGCTTGTCAGAAAAATGCTTATTGTAATGGTCTTTAGATTGTAAGCTCTTACAGCAGTCACATCTACTCCTGAGTTTTAATAGTTATCTCTAAATCCTGAGATGCTGAGCTCCTTGTGTATAACATGGTTGTTCTCTGGAACTTTGGGTATCCATGTGACACATGAGACTCAGAGCTAGAACTTGGCAGCTATGAATGTCAGTATTACCCTATCTGGAAACTGTTGAAAAAGCTGAAAAAGAATTCAGACTTTAATTAGCAATATGAACGAAGAGGATCTGGTTAGGACTAAGGCAAATCAGATCCGAGGGTAAAGGATGATAGTGACTGCGTTTTGAAACTAAAACCTATGTGTGAGACCAAGGGAGGAGATGTTTATCTGGTGCAGGATCTATATTTTCTGTAGCTCACTAGATTATCTAACTTGCACGATCAGTTTGTTTGAACACCATAGGTGCAGGGAGCAGTGAATGGGAAGTGGGATTTGGTGAGTTTGTACAAGCTGGGGTGAAATCCCGGCACACCCCAGAGTGATATGGGCAGAGAGTATAAGTGTATTTGTGCCCCCCTCCCCACCAGGAGATGGGGAGAAATGTGAAAGTGTTGGACTTCCCCACCTGGGTTATTGCTGATTTTCCCGCAAACATTGAGGACTGCCAATTTAGTGGGCTAAACCCTCTGTCACAGGCTTTCCCTAGTGAGGCTAGTTGCTGCAAAGGGAGAGGCTAACCCCACTCATAACTGTGCCTAGGAGTCCCCCCCAGAGAGCTTCTGTTGCTCAGATGTGGCCCCCTCTCTCTCTAAGCCCACTCAGCAGGTGAACTCACTACCCAGCCCCCCCCCCCCACTTGGGATGTGACTTCCAGGGGTGTGAACCCTCCTGGCAATGCAGGAAATGACTCCTGGAGATGAGCCTGGACCCAGCACTGTGGGATTGAGGGGATCTTCTTGACCAAAAGGGGGAAGAGAGATTAAACAAAATAAGGTTCCAGTGGCTGAGAGATTTCAAATGGGGTTGAGAGGTCACTCTGGAGGGTATTCCTGTGGCTACATAGATATCACCTTTTAGTCTTTAGAGTGTTGGAATGGCTAGAGGGAAATACCTGAAGCTGTTGAACTGCAACCATGTGACCATGTGTGCCAGTTTGAATGTATTATGTCCCCCAAAATGCCATTATCTTTGATGCACTCTTGTGGGGCAGACTGATTAATCATTTTGATTAGAGTGTGACCTTTTGATTGAGTGTTTCCATGGAGATGTGACCCATCCAACTGTAGGTGATAACTCTGATTAGATGATATCCGTGGGCCTTGATTAGTTTACTGGAGCACTATATAAGCTCAGACAGAAGGAGCAAGATTGCTACAGCCAAGAGGGACACTTTGAAGAATGCATTAGAACTGAGAGAGGAGCTTCAGTTTACAGAGACCTTTGGAGATAGACTTTGAAAGCAGACTTTTGCTCCGGAGATGCTAAGAGAGGACAAACGCCCCAAAAGCAACTAAGAGTGACATTTTTGAGGAGCTGAAGCCTAGAGAGGAACATCCCAGGAGAAAGCCATTTTGAAAGCAGAACTTTGGAGCGGATGCTGGCCATGTGCCTTTCAGCTAACAGAGGTTTTCTGGACACCATTGGCCATCTTCCAGTGAAGGTACCCAATTGTTGATGCATTAGCTTGGACACTTTATGGCCCTAAGACTGTAACTGTATAACCAAATAAACCCCCTTTTATAAAAGCTAGTCCATTTCTGGTGTTTTGCATTCCGGCAACATTAGCAAACCAGAACATCATATGATAGTGAAAACCTGGTGACTGATAGTCTCTTTAACCAGTGTATGGTTATATAACTATGTAGATTGCATAGTGTGCCTGTGTGACTGTGAAAACTTGTGGCTCGCATTCCCTTTATCCAGTATATGGACAGATGAGTGGAAAAATGGGGACAAAAATCAGATGAAGAATAGAGTAGTTTGGAGGGGAGGGAAATATTTAGGTGTTCTTTTTTGCTTTTATTTTTATTTTGGAGTAAGGAAAAGGTTCAAAAATTGATTCTGGTGATGAGCGCACAACTGTATGATAGTGCTGTGAATAACTGATTGTACACTATGGACAACTGTAGGGTATGTGAATATGTCTCAATTAAACTGTATTTTTAAAAGTAAATGAACAATGTGGGGTAGGGAAATAGGATGTTTTGGATATTTTTTTAATTTTAATTTTAATTTTATTTTTTGATTAATAAAAATGTTCGAAGTTTGCGGTGATGAAAGCACAACTACATGACAATACTGTGAACAACTGATTGTATACTTTGAATGATTGTACGTTATATGATTATATCTCAATAAAATTGCATTAAAAAATAAATAAACAGAAAGATACAAGTGCTGGAGAAGATCTGGAGAGAGATATATACCTATTCACTGTTGGTAGGGAAGTAGAATGGTGCAGCCCATCTAGAGGACAGTGTGGTGGTTCCCCAGGAGGTGAAGTATAGGGTTGCCATGTGATCCTGAAACTCTGTTATTTGGTATATGCTTGGAAGAATTGAAAGCAGGTACCTGAATAGACAATTACACCCTGGTGCTTAAGGCAGCAGTATTCACAATTTGCAATGAATGGAGGTGGTCTAAAGGTACATTGTCAGGTGAATGGGATGGCAAACCTTGGTGTAAACATACAAGGCAATATTGAGCAGCTCAAGAAGGAATGAAGTTGGGAAGAATGCAACTAGGTGAATGAATTTTGAGGACATTATGTTGAGGGAAATAAGCCAGAAATGAAAGGACAAATATTGTAAGGTCTCACTAATACAAACTTACTATAATGAGCAAATGCTGACAATTGAATTAGAGAGCACAGGTACTAGGGGATAGAATGTAGACAAAGATTGGGGAATTGACGATGCAGGAGTGCAGAGTGTTCAATGAGGTTTGTTGTAAAGGTTTGTAGAATGTAGACTTTTATAGCCGTCACATCTATCCCTGAGCTTTGACTGTTATTTAAGAAATGTTCATTTGGTACAGAATTTATATACTCTGTAGCATGCTTTCTAATATAACCTATATGTTCAGTTTATTTAAACAACATGGTTGCATGGAACCTAGAATAGGGAGTGAGATCTCATTATTCTGTTCAGGTTAATACGATACCCCAATGCACCCCAGAGTACTTTGAGCATAAAATAAAAAAGTATTTGCAAAATACCCTTGAGGGACTGGGGAAAAATGTGGAAGTATTAAACTTCCCTACCTGGGGAATTTCTGATATTCCTGCAAGCATCAGCGAATCTCAAATTAGTAAGTCAAGCCCTTGATCTTGGGGCTTGCCC
The DNA here is from genome assembly GCF_015220235.1 of Choloepus didactylus. Taxonomy (NCBI): domain Eukaryota; kingdom Metazoa; phylum Chordata; class Mammalia; order Pilosa; family Megalonychidae; genus Choloepus; species Choloepus didactylus. The sequence continues at coordinate 109,306,767 of NC_051309.1, read as the reverse complement.
TTATGAGACTTATTCCAGTGAAGGACAATCTAAACTTACTTATAATTATGCCTAAGAATCACCCCCAGAGAACCTCTTTTGTTGCTCAGCTGTGGCTTCTTCCTCTCAGTCAACTCTGCAAATAAACTTACTACCCTCCCCACTACATGCAACATGACTCTAAGGGATGAGCCTGGCCCTGGCATAGTGGGATTGAGAATGCCTTCTTGACCAAGATGGGGAAAAGAAATGAAACAAAATAAAATTTCAGTGGCTGAGAGATCTCAAATACAGTCAAGAGGTCGATCTGGAGGTTATTTGTAGGTATTATATAGATATTCCTTTTTTTAGTTTCTGGTGTTTTGGAATAACTGGAAGGGAAAACCTGAATCTGTTGAATGGTAATCCAGTATACTTGATTCTTGATGATAATTGTATAACTATATAGCTTTTATCATGTGACCATGTGATAGTGAAAACCTGGCGACTGACAGTCTCTTTAACCAGTGTATGGGTAGATGAGTAATAAAATAATGACAAAAATATGTAAATAATAGAGGGGAATAAAGGGTATGGGATAGTTTGGGTATTCTTTTTATTTCTTTTATATATATATATATTTTTTCTTTATTTTGGAGTAATGAAAATGTTCTAAAAGTGATTATGGTGATGAATTCACAACTATATGATGATACTGTGGGCCACTGATCGTATACTTTGGATGGATTATACGGTGTAAGAGTATAAATCAATAACATTGCTTTAAAATAAAAAACAAGCTAATGCACAATTAGATGCTATGAAAGAAGAACTATACAACAGCAAAAGAACAAAAAACAGCAAGAACTTATTCCAGTCTTTGGGGACATTGGTCAGGGAGAGCATTAGGAATGGGGACACATGTATGTTGGAAGAAGAAATTTGGGAACATGAGGCTTTTTAGGTAATAGTTGTCAGCCAAAGAACTACTTTAGATCAATAGAGTCTAAGGGTGCAGCAGGTATGTTCGAAGGTGGGGACAGGGCCAGACAGGAGAATAGATAAGGAAAGTCTCCAAATTGCAAGTGGAAAAAACAAGATATAGCTACCAGGCATTACCCCAGTACAGTCTCCTATTATATCTTGATATTAGAATAGGAAATTGCTGAGGTGTGATAATATTTTTGAAATGTTAATCAATATTATTTTTTCCCTAAAAATTTCCCCATTTCTCCTCCATCTTTTCTTACCTCTCCTACCCTCACTCCAATGCTAGGAAGCCCGCACTCCTTGTTCAGGGGAAGGATATATATTTAACAGAAAGCAATGAAAAGCAAAACTCTTCCTAGATTTTGTTTCTGAAGACTTAGTCTTTAGGTACAGAAAAGATCCTTGACAAAGACAAATGTTTGAGGGCAAGGGATTGAAGCAAGGGATTGGGCTTTCCAATCCAGAGAGATCAAGGAAGATAGAGTTCCATATAATGCCATCACCTCTACCCCAAACCTAGCAGAAAAAAAAGTTTGGCTAGGAGCAGAAAAATAGAGCTAGTGAAGAAACAATGAAGAGAATAAACAATGGTGAGCGTGAAGGAGCACTTGCTCTGCCCTGAAATGTGGCCAACTCCAAGGATGTATGGAAACTCCAAAAGCAGAAGAATCTATGCCTTCATCCCTTTGTAAAGCCTCAAGGAAGTCTCAAGACCTTGACTAAATGACTGGTCCAGAAACACGTGGTGCATCTCACTTGCCCTATATGAAGTAGCCTAACGATTTTTGTACTGCCAGACTCAGTACAGAAGTAGTAAGCTGCTGGAGCCAATGAGGTCAGACAGGCCAAAGGGATGTCAAGATGGCCAGTCATAGAGGCAAATGACCAAGTCCCAACAGGAAAATAGATACCTGATCATTTTCACAGATGACTTTGAGGAACAATTAAGACCTTAAAGGCAGCAAATTAACTGAAATTAAGTTATAGCACCTTCACATCATGGGGGGCTAGAGAAAAAAAATCAGTTGCTATATAAAAATGGAAAATTAAATGTTTGCACACCTTAGTTTGTGGACTGAGTCACACCTACTATACCTATTTTACTACCAGTTCTTGGATGCTAGATTTACTTTTCCATCACCTGAGCTGTTCCTGTGACACATTTATTCCAATTTAAATTCCTATACTTGTGTTAAGCAGCAGTATCACTACAAAGGTTTTTTTAAAGGGAAATAAAATCATCATAAGTTTTGCTCTTTTATTGTAAACCTATATGTCCTACTGTGAGGTGAACTCCATTTGATAGTCTGCAAAAAAGATTAAAAGGACAGCAATTATGATCCTGCTCAGATGCAGGAAATGAGCTCAGGACCCAGTAACTGGAAATCTGAATATACTGGTGCTGGTGGAGCTTTTAACAGTTCTGCCTGGAGTCACTCTTTGATGTGTGTCCAAACAGGATTTTGAGTGACAAATACTAGCCTCTCCATAATCCTTTACTACAGGACTGAGAAACATACTTTTGTTTGATGGGGTCTCATCTAAGGTGCTTTTTAGCTTTTAAATAAAAGAGATTACTCAAGATTCAAAGCTTGCTGTTCCTTGGCAAAGGGTAATACAAATTTTGGGAGGAAGACAAAAAGGATGAAAATACTGGGTCTTTCTGGTTCCCTTCTGGAGTTCCCTTTTAGGTCACTTTCACCAATTAACTCCCAAAGATCCTCACTGATAACATTTTATACATGAAAATCTGAACCAAATGAAGCCCAGATGTGGGGCAAAGGCTTCTGTGGTAAAGTAGGGAACAGATTAGAAGCTGGCACAATAAAATGCACTGAGTGTGGGAATTCAGCTAAGGAATCTCAAGGAGGTTTGGGCTCCAGGGAATAAGTTCTGAGTCACTCCAGCTATTTCCTGTTATCTTTCTGTCCTTTTTTGTTTGTTTGTTTTTTTGTTTTTTTGTAATACTTCATGGCCTGATCTTGGACCCTGGCTTCATCTATCTTCCTGCATGCTACATTGAGTGTACTTGATCTTGAAGATGGAACCTGGGTTTAAGAGCTGAGCCTCTTTCTAAGGTCTCTTTCTTCCAACCTCTCACCTTCTGGATGGATACACCACTATTTTGTCTTTATAAAAAAAGAGAGGAGAATGCCATGACAGAACCTGGAAGGAAAATGCAAGTAAATAGAACAGTAAACTTCAAAAATGGAAAGTGTTTGCAGAGTATATCCTAGGCAAGATTATGTGCTATGTGGAATAACAGATTTTTAATAGTCAGGCAGAATGTTAGGCTCTACTTGCTTTTTACAATGACTGGTTAACCCTATGGCAACTAGATTTTTGGTCAGCAGAGGAGAATAATATTCCTCATGTGAACTGACCAGAACTTAATAGTCATAGATATGATATTGTGCTGTGGGAACCTGAGAAGAGGCTGTAAGAATTTCCCTAAATAGCAAAGGGACCAGAGGTAATTGCAGTACTTGAAGAACATCAGGGAGAAGGGAGAGTTAGAAAAACAAAGCAATCACAATGCTTATTTCCTACCTTACACTAATACTTTGATACTGCTGAGTATTATAGCAGGAATCTGCGTGGTTGAGTCTTTAAAGAAAGTGAGTCACATAGGTAACAATATTCAGATAATGAATAATCATAATTTTAATTAATATTACTGAACTCAGATGTTTTGCCTGTATACTGCAGTATATGCTCTTGTCTTCAAAAAGAATCTACGGTATGATGGTGCTCCATGGCTCTCAGCCAGTAGGTTCCTTCAAGTTTAAGAACCAGAACTAAGGAAGAGGCAAGAGCAAGGTGAATGGAATGGGGACACTTAGAGCCCCTGCAGTTCCTCTCTGTCCCTCATTGATCTCTCCTTAATTTCCTCCACTCCCAAGGAGTAGAGATTCCTTACATTGACCTCTGGAAATAGATCATGCTGTAATTTCTGCACATTCCATCCAATTCAATTGATTGAAGATTTATTAAGCAATGACTACGTCCCAGATAATAGGTCAAGCACTGAAGATGACATAGACTAAGAATGCTTTCAAAGAGCTCTCAGTCTTGTGGAGGGAAAAGACACCCATAATGATAACTAACTATAGGGCAGAATAGGATGTTTGCAGCAAGAGTTAGAAAGAAATGCTCCTAGAGGTACATAGCAGGGAAAGGTAAACTCTGAGGTTCTCAGGAAAAGCATCACAGAAAGGTTGAATGGATAGGAAAAAATACAGTGTGTATAGTACACCAAGAAAATATGTGTAGCAGACTATTTAATTGGCAAATAGCTTTCATTTAGTAGGCAATGGAGAACTATTGAGATTTGGTAGGAAAGGTGTCAGATTGTTTTAGTTTAGTTTTAGAGAGATTCATCTAATATAAACATACAGAATGGATTGGAACAGGAGTCTGGAGGAAGGGATGCTCTATTAGAATTGATTGCAGTAACCTATGGAGAGTTAATATAGAGCTGAATTCTTGGCCATAATGAAAATGGGAAAAGTGAAACAGATTTGAGAAAGGTTGCCAGACATTTGGCATTAAACAGAAATTGGTATTGGATGACAGAGTCAAGAAAAAGCTCTTCTTACATGGTGAACAGAGAATTCAGAGAAGGAAGAGATGACAAAAGGAAGAGGAGATGGAAGCTATGGCAGATAGGTTCTAAAGATGACCCCAGCAATCCCTCCCTTTCCTGTATAAGCATGTCACTTCTTACACTAACAGTTGGTGCACATTTCACCTCTCCTTGAATGTGGGCTGGCCTTGAGACTTACTTTGACAAGCAGGATGCAGCAGAAGTGAAATTCTGGAATCCACAGCCCACGTGGTGAAGAAGTCTAAGCCAGGCTGCTGATTGACTAGAATCCACATGCAGAGAAACTCTGAAGGGTGAGAGGTCATCTCAAAGGTCCTGGACCTACCCGAGCTCCCAGCTGAGTGCAGATCCTGGGAGCGGCCCACAGAAAAACAGCCTTGCTAAACCCCGCTCAACCCAGAGAACCATGTGAAATAATAAATCATTGTTTTAAGCCACTAGATTTCAGAGTTATTTGCTACAAAACAATAGATAACTGACACATTAGGTAAGACCATAGAGAAATCTTTTAAGTAGAAAAGATGTTTTTCCCCTCAAAGATAAGAATGAAGACAGAGAGGTCAATTAAACACAAAACCTCATCAGATCTTGAAATTACTGCACAACCCAAGCATAGTGCCTAGTACTTAGGAGGAACTGAAAGAATCTTACTGAATAAATGGACAATTACATTATTCTATTAATTTTGGATGGAGTCTCAAAATATAAAAGAGATGTTTCAAGAACAGTGGTTATAGGTAATAACATATCTAAGGGAAAGATAAGAAAATTGATAATCTTTGAACTAGGCTACCTGGAATTCATAAAGAAAGTTGTCTATGATTAGGTGAGTGTGAGAAATATATAGAAACATGTATGCTAGGTGTCAATATGGAGTAACTGTGGGAAGAGTAGCTGGCTGATGTGACTGGAAGAAAAGGAATAAGAGAGAAAAGCAAAATGGGAAAAGAAGGATGGCACTAAAATGTATGATAGGATTATCTATACATATTTATATAATATAGTATGTTAACATTTTTCATATTTTAAATGACAAGGACCACCCAGCCATAAGGAATACATTAATGATTCCTTCCAACTATAAGTCACAAAATAAAGAGAGCTATATTGGCACTGTGATGGAGACAATCAAATCTTCAAATTACAGATAGTGAGTCTGACTTCAAGACAGAATTAATAAAAGACGGTTTGTGAGTTCATATAAAGGGCTAGCAAGAGCCGACTCTGGCTTTTCTAGTAAAAGTACACCAAACTGGCCTCATTTTCTCTTTGGTCAAAATAGTAGACTGGAAAATCAGCAGAATTCAGTAGGTGTCATGCATTTGGATTTCAGTAGAGCATTTAAAAAATTACTCAGTGACAATTTTGTGGGCAAGTTAAAGAAATACAACTTGGCTTAACCTATATATCCTGAGTATTAAACAGATCGTGTTATTGTGGGAAAGAAGGTTTGTAATAGTTTGGCACAGGTCTTGTCCTGGGGCCTGTCCAGAACAATATTTTAACAATACTCGAGAAAATGTTTTTTTTAATTATCAAATTTACAGACAATGAAAAGTTGTGAATGCTTACTAAAAAAATGCTCACTTACTGGATCAAGATCTTAACACATTGGAATAATGGATTGAAACTAAAAATATGTAATAGAAATAAATATAAAGGCCATACACATTAGTTAAAATAATAAGAGTTGAGCAGATTTTAAGAATGGTTTGTGTGAAAAAAAACAAACAAAAGCAACTTGTGGTTTTGACCAACTATAGGCTCATTATAAGTCATGTGTTATTTAACCCTGGGGAAGGTAATGCTCTCTTTACATAACTGAACATGTACCCCACTACATTGGCCTCCGGTCTGAGTGTATCTGGAATATCAGGTTTAATTTGGGTCATCATATTTTTTAATTCCAACAAACTAAAATGTATGCTAAGGGGAAAATCAAGGGCAATGTGAATGCTGGAATTGCAACATATACACAATTGTGTAAGAACCAGGTTTTCAGTGCTACATGGTAATGGATCTGTCAAGTCCACTCCCCCTTCATATAGCAAACTCCATATAGCAAACCCCCATCCTGAATCATTTGTTCCCCTTCTCCACTTCCTGATCTTCCTGGCTTTTAACCCCATGATAGCTCTTCTGCCTGGTAAAGGACAGGTCTCACATCTCCGCTAAATCATTTCTTCATTCATTTCATTTAATGAATTTTTATTGACTGCCTACTATATACCAGGTAACTTTTATAAGCATTTTAAGCATGAAATGTGAACAAAACAGACAAAGATTTCTGTCTTCTTGGAGCTAACATTCTAGAAGAAAGTGACAAACAATAAATAATAGACATTATAAATAAGTAAATTGTGAGGTATGTTAAAAATTGATAAAAGCTATGGGGAAAAAGGAATGAATAAACAGGGTAAAGGGATTCCAGTATGCTGGGTACGGGGGAACAAGTTGCAATTTTAAGTGGTGTGGTCAGGGCAAGCCTCATTGAGAAGGTGACATTGAATAAAGATTTGAAGAAGATAAAGGAGTTGGCCAGCGCATATATGGGAGAAGAGTTCTCACTGCAAAACTCGTAAAGGCTGTGTGCCTGGAGAGGGGTAATAAAAGGAATGATAGTAGGAGATGCAATCAGAGAGGTAATGATGCCAGAGAAGGACTTCAGCTTTTACCCTAATTAAGGTGGGAATCCACTGCAGAGTTTTGAGCAGAGGGACTGCAGGATCTAACATACATTTCTAAAGGGCTGCTCTGACAGCTGTGTGAAGAACAGATTCTGGAGGTGCAAGATGGGTGCTGAGATAATAGAAGCCCAATTCAGTAATCTGAGAGAGCAGTGATGCAGTTTACATCAGCATGGTAGCAGAACAGGTGGTGGGAAGGTAGAGCAAAGAAGACTTCCTGAATGTTTAGATGTGAGATATGAACCAAACAGAGGAGTCAATAACTCTAAGGTTTTCAGCCTGCACAGCCTGAAGGATGAAGTTGTTATCAACTGCAATGGGGAAGACTGCATATAGAACAGCTTTTGGGAGTAAGAGCAAAGTTCAGTTTGGATATGTAAAGTTAAGAGACATCTATTTGACTTTCAAATAGAGATGTTAAGCTGAGAGTTTTATATATAAGCTATGGACTAGAGATATAAATGCAGGAGTCTTTGTAACACAGTTAACATTTAAAAACCATAAAAATAATACATAGCATCGAGAGAGAGTGAAGCTAAAGTAGAGGAAAGAATCAAGGTTGAACTTTGGGGCTCTCTGATAATAAGAGGTGAGGGAGAAGAGAAGGAAGAAGTAAAGCAAAAAAGGGGAGTCTAATATATATAAAACACTAGGACAGTGTGGTGTCTGGAACCCCTTGTGATGAAAGTGTTTCAAAGAGAAGGATGTGATCAACTGTGTCAACTGCTTATCAGGTAAGATAAGCACTGAGAATTGACACTGGATTTAGCTACATGAAGGTTACTAGTGATCTTGACAAGAGCAGTTCCAGTAGTGCAGTCAAGAAAAAAAGTCAAACCGGAAATGGTTGAAAAAGGTTATAAAAGAAAGAAATTTAAAGATTTTGTTACAAAGGGGCAGTAGCTAAAAGAAGTGGGATCAAAGAAGATTTATTTTTAATATGGGAGAAATAACAACATATGATTGCTGCCAAGAATCAGGAGAGAGTAAAAACTCATTAATGTATTAGAGAGAAGAATGAATTGCTGGAGTGATACCCTTTGATAGATAAGAGTTGATGGGGAGGCGGGGCAAGATGGCAGACTGGTGAGCTGTATGTTTTAGTTACTCCTCCAGGAAAGTAGGTAAAAAGCCAGGAACTGCGTGGACTGGACACCACAGAGCAATCTGTCTTTGGGCATACTTCATACAACACTCATGAAAACGTGGAACTGCTGAGATCAGCGAAATCTGTAAGTTTTTGCGGCCAGGGGACCCGCGCCCCTCCCTGCCAGGCTCAGTCCCGGGGGAGGAGGGGCTGTCAGCTCCAGGAAGGAGAAGGGAGAATTGCAGTGGCTGCTCTCATCGGAAACTCATTCTACTGATTCAAACTCCAACCATAGATAGACTGAGGCCAGACACCAGAGACTCTGAGAGCAGCCAGCCCAGCAGAGAGGAGACGGGCATAGAAGGAAAACAACACGAGAAGCTCCAAAGTAAAAGCAGAGGATTTTTGGAGTTCTGGTGAACACAGAAAGGGGAAGGGCGGAGATCAGGCCTTGAGGCGCATATGCAAATCCCGAAGCAAGGCTGATCTCTCTGCCCAGGGCACCTTTCCTTAATGGCCCTGGTTGCTTTGTCTATTAGCATTTCAATAACCCATTAGATCTCTGAGGAGGGCCGTTTTTTTTTTTTTTTTTTTTTTAAATCCTTTTTGCTTTTTCTAAAACAATTACTCTAAGAAGCTCAATACAGAAAGCTTCAAAGAATTGAAATTTGGGCACGTCAAGTCAAGAGCAGAACTAAGAGAGCTCTGAGACAAAAGGCAATAATCCAGTGGCTGAGAAAATTCACTAAACAACACAACTTCCCAAGAAAAGGGGGGTGTCCGCTCACAGCCACCATCCTGGTGGACAGGAAACACTCCTGCCCATCGCCAGCCCCATAGCCCAGAGCTGCCCCAGACAACCCAGTGTGACGGAAGTGCTTCAAATAACAGGCACACACCACAAAACTGGGCGTGGACATTAGCCTTCCCTGCAACCTCAGCTGAATGTCCCAGAGCTGGGAAGGGGGAGCAGTGTGAATTAACAGAGCCCCATTCAGCCATCATTTGAGCAGACTGGGAGCCTCCCAACACAGCCCAGCAGCCCAGAACTGCCCTGGGGGGACGGCACTCACCTGTGACATAGCACAGTCATCCCTCAACAGAGGACCCGGGGTGCACAGCCTGGAAGAGGGGCCCACTTGCAAGTCTCAGGAGCCATACGCCAATACCAAAGACTTGTGGGTCAGTGGCAGAGACAAACTGTGGCAGGACTGAACTGAAGGATTAGACTATTGCAGTAGCTTTAAAACTCTAGGATCATCAGGGAGATTTGATTGTTAGGGCCACCCCCCCTCCCCGACTGCCCAGAAACACGCCCCACATACAGGGCAGGCAACACCAACTACACACGCAAGCTTGGGACACCAATTGGGCCCCACAAGACTCACTCCCCCACTCACCAAAAAGGCTAAGCAGGGGAGATCTGGCTTGTGGAGAACAGGTGGCTCGTGGACGCCACCTGCTGGTTAGTTAGAGAAAGTGTACTCCACGAAGCTGTAGATCTGATAAATTAGAGATAAGGACTTCAACTGGTCTACAAACCCTAAAAGAACCCTATCAAGGACAGCAAATGCCACGAGGCCAAAAACAACAGAAAATTATAAAGCATATGAAAAAACCAGACGATATGGATAACCCAAGCCCAAGCACCCAAATCAAAAGACCAGAAGAGACACACCTAGAGCAGCTACTCAAAGATCTAAAGATGAACAATGAGACCCTAGTACGGGATATGAAGGAAATCAAGAAGACCCTAGAAGAGCATAAAGAAGACATTGCAAGACTAAATAAAAAAATGGATGATCTTATGGAAATTAAAGAAACTGTTGACCAAATTAAAAAGATTCTGGACACTCATAGTACAAGACTAGAGGAAGTTGAACAACGAATCAGTGACCTGGAAGATGACAGAATGGAAAATGAAAGCATAAAAGAAAGAATGGGGAAAAAAATTGAAAAACTCGAAATGGACCTCAGGGATATGATAGATAATATGAAACGTCCGAATATAAGACTCATTGGTGTCCCAGAAGGGGAAGAAAAGGGTAAAGGTCTAGGAAGAGTATTCAAAGAAATTGTTGGGGAAAACTTCCCAAATCTTCTAAACAACATAAATACACAAATCATAAATGCTCAGCGAACTCCAAATAGAATAAATCCAAAAAAACCCACTCCGAGACATATACTGATCACACTGTCAAACATAGAAGAGAAGGAGCAAGTTCTGAAAGCAGCAAGAGAAAAGCAATTCACCACATACAAAGGAAACAGCATAAGACTAAGTAGTGACTACTCAGCAGCCACCATGGAGGCGAGAAGGCAATGGCACGATATATTTAAAATTCTGAGAGAGAGGAATTTCCAGCCAAGAATACTTTATCCAGCAAAGCTCTCCTTCAAATTTGAGGGAGAGCTTAAATTTTTCACAGACAAAGAAATGCTGAGAGAATTTGCTAACAAGAGACCTGCCCTACTGGAGATACTAAAGGGAGCCCTACAGACAGAGAAACAAAGACAGGACAGAGAGACTTGGAGAAAGGTTCAGTACTAAAGAGATTCGGTATGGGTACAATAAAGGATATTAATAGAGAGAGGGAAAAATATGGCAAACATAATCCAAAGGATAAGATGGCCGATTCAAGAAATGCCTTCACGGTTTTAACGTTGAATGTAAATGGATTAAACTCCCCAATTAAAAGATATAGATTCGCAGAATGGATCAAAAAAAATGAACCATCAATATGTTGCATACAAGAGACTCATCTTAGACACAGGGACACAAAGAAATTGAAAGTGAAAGGATGGAAAAAAATATTTCATGCAAGCTACAGCCAAAAGAAAGCAGGTGTAGCAATATTAATCTCAGATAAAATAGACTTCAAATGCAGGGATGTTTTGAGAGACAAAGAAGGCCACTACATACTAATAAAAGGGGCAATTCAGCAAGAAGAAATAACAATCGTAAATGTCTATGCACCCAATCAAGGTGCCACAAAATACATGAGAGAAACATTGGCAAAACTAAAGGAAGCAATTGATGTTTCCACAATAATTGTGGGAGACTTCAACACATCACTCTCTCCTATAGATAGATCAACCAGACAGAAGACCAATAAGGAAATTGAAAACCTAAACAATCTGATAAATGAATTAGATTTAACAGAAATCTACAGGACATTACATCCCAAATCACCAGGATACACATACTTTTCTAGTGCTCACGGAACTTTCTCCAGAATAGATCATATGCTGGGACATAAAACAAGCCTCAATAAATTTAAAAAGATTGAAATTATTCAAAGCACATTCTCTGACCACAATGGAATACAATTAGAAGTCAATAACCATCAGAGACTTAGAAAATTCACAAATACCTGGAGGTTAAACAACACACTCCTAAACAATCAGTGGGTTAAAGAAGAAATAGCAAGAGAAATTGCTAAATATATAGAGACGAATGAAAATGAGAACACAACATACCAAAACCTATGGGATGCAGCAAAAGCAGTGCTAAGGGGGAAATTTATAGCACTAAACGCATATATTAAAAAGGAAGAAAGAGCCAAAATCAAAGAACTAATGGATCAACTGAAGAAGCTAGAAAATGAACAGCAAACCAATCCTAAACCAAGTAGAAGAAAAGAAATAACAAGGATTAAAGCAGAAATAAATGACATAGAGAACAAAAAAACAATAGAAAGGATAAATATCACCAAAAGTTGGTTCTTTGAGAAGATCAACAAGATTGACAAGCCCCTAGCTAGACTGACAAAATCAAAAAGAGAGAAGACCCATATAAACAAAATAATGAATGAAAAAGGTGACATAACTGCAGATCCTGAAGAAATTAAAAAAATTATAAGAGGATATTATGAACAACTGTATGGCAACAAGCTGGATAATGTAGAAGAAATGGACAATTTCCTGGAAACATATGAACAACCTAGACTGACCAGAGAAGAAATAGAAGACCTCAACCAACCCATCACAAGCAAAGAGATCCAATCAGTCATCAAAAATCTTCCCACAAATAAATGCCCAGGGCCAGATGGCTTCACAGGGGAATTCTACCAAACTTTCCAGAAAGAACTGACACCAATCTTACTCAAACTCTTTCAAAACATTGAAAAAAATGGAACACTACCTAACTCATTTTATGAAGCTAACATCAATCTAATACCAAAACCAGGCAAAGATGCTACAAAAAAGGAAAACTACCGGCCAATCTCCCTAATGAATATAGATGCAAAAATCCTCAACAAAATACTTGCAAATCGAATCCAAAGACACATTAAAAAAATCATACACCATGACCAAGTGGGGTTCATTCCAGGCATGCAAGGATGGTTCAACATCAGAAAAACAATCAATGTATTACAACACATTAAAAACTCGAAAGGGAAAAATCAATTGATCATCTCAATAGATGCTGAAAAAGCATTTGACAAAATCCAACATCCCTTTTTGATAAAAACACTTCAAAAGGTAGGAATTGAAGGAAACTTCCTCAACATGATAAAGAGCATATATGAAAAACCCACAGCCAGCATAGTACTCAATGGTGAGAGACTGAAAGCCTTCCCTCTAAGATCAGGAACAAGACAAGGATGCCCGCTGTCACCACTGTTATTCAACATTGTGCTGGAAGTGCTAGCCAGGGCAATCCGGCAAGACAAAGAAATAAAAGGCATCCAAATTGGAAAAGAAGAAGTAAAACTGTCATTGTTTGCAGATGATATGATCTTATATCTAGAAAACCCTGAGAAATCAACGATACACCTACTAGAGCTAATAAACAAATTTAGCAAAGTAGCGGGATACAAGATTAATGCACATAAGTCAGTAATGTTTCTATATGCTAGAAATGAACAAACTGAAGAGACACTCAAGAAAAAGATACCATTTTCAATAGCAACTAAAAAAATCAAGTACCTAGGAATCAACTTAACCAAAGATGTAAAAGACCTATACAAAGAAAACTACATAACTCTACTAAAAGAAATAGAAGGGGACCTTAAAAGATGGAAAAATATTCCATGTTCATGGATAGGAAGGCTAAATGTCATTAAGATGTCAATTCTACCCAAACTCATCTACAGATTCAATGCAATCCCAATCAAAATTCCAACAACCTACTTTGCAGACTTGGAAAAGCTAGTTATCAAATTTATTTGGAAAGGGAAGATGCCTCGAATTGCTAAAGACACTCTAAAAAAGAAAAACGAAGTGGGAGGACTTACACTCCCTGACTTTGAAGCTTATTATAAAGCCACAGTTGCCAAGACAGCATGGTACTGGCACAAAGATAGACATATAGATCAATGGAATCGAATTGAGAATTCAGAGATAGACCCTCAGATCTATGGCCGACTGATCTTTGATAAGGCCCCCAAAGTCACCGAACTGAGCCATAATGGTCTTTTCAACAAATGGGGCTGGGAGAGTTGGATATCCATATCCAAAAGAATGAAAGAGGACCCCTACCTCACCCCCTACACAAAAATTAACTCAAAATGGACCAAAGATCTCAATATAAAAGAAAGTACCATAAAACTCCTAGAAGATAATGTAGGAAAACATCTTCAAGACCTTGTATTAGGAGGCCACTTCCTAGACTTTACACCCAAAGCACAAGCAACAAAAGAGAAAATAGATAAATGGGAACTCCTCAAGCTTAGAAGTTTCTGCACCTCAAAGGAATTTCTCAAAAAGGTAAAGAGGCAGCCAACTCAATGGGAAAAAATTTTTGGAAACCATGTATCTGACAAAAGACTGATATCTTGCATATACAAAGAAATCCTACAACTCAATGACAATAGTACAGACAGCTCAATTATAAAATGGGCAAAAGATATGAAAAGACAGTTCTCTGAAGAGGAAATACAAATGACCAAGAAACACATGAAAAAATGTTCAGCTTCACTAGCTATTAGAGAGATGCAAATTAAGACCACAATGAGATACCATCTAACACCGGTTAGAATGGCTGCCATTAAACAAACAAGAAACTACAAATGCTGGAGGGGATGTGGAGAAATTGGAACTCTTATTCATTGTTGGTGGGACTGTATAATGGTTCAGCCACTCTGGAAGTCAGTCTGGCAGTTCCTTAGAAAACTAGATATAGAGCTACCATTCGATCCAGCGATTGCACTCCTCGGTATATACCCGGAAGATCGGAAAGCAGTGACACGAACAGATATCTGCACGCCAATGTTCATAGCAGCATTATTCACAATTGCCAAGAGATGGAAACAACCCAAATGTCCTTCAACAGATGAGTGGATAAATAAAATGTGGTATATACACACGATGGAATACTACGCGGCAGTAAGAAGGAACGATCTGGTGAAACATATGACAACATGGATGAACCTTGAGGACATAATGCTGAGCGAAATAAGCCAGGCACAAAAAGAGAAATATTATATGCTACCACTAATGTGAACTTTGAAAAATGTAAAACAAATGGTTTATAATGTAGAATGTAGGGGAACTAGCAGTAGAGAGCAATTAAGGAAGGGGGAACAATAATCCAGGAAGAACAGATAAGCTATTTAACGTTCTGGGGATGCCCAGAAATGACTATGGTCTGTTAATTTCTGATGGTTGTAGTAGGAACAAGTTCACTGAAATGTTGCTATATTATGTAACTTTCTTGGGGTAAAGTAGGAACATGTTGGAAGTTAAGCAGTTATCTTAGGTTAGTTGTCTTTTTCTTACTCCCTTGCTATGGTCTCTTTGAAATGCTCTTTTATTGTATGTTTGTTTTCTTTTTAACTTTTTTTTTCATACAGGTGATTTGAAAAAAGAAGGGAAAGTTAAAAAAAAAAAAAAAAAAAAAAAAAAAAGATGTATTGCCCCCTTGAGGAGCCTGTGGAGAATGCAGGGGTATTCGCCTACCCCACCACCAGGGTTGCTAACATGACCACAGACATAGGGGACTGGTGGTTTGATGGGTTGAGCCCTCTACCATAAGTTTTACCCTTGGGAAGACGGTTGCTGCAAAGGAGAGGCTAGGCCTCCCTGTATTTGTGCCTAAGAGTCTCCTCCTGAATGCCTCTTTGTTGCTCAGATGTGGCCCTCTCTCTCTGGCTAAGCCAACTTGAAAGGTGAAATCACTGCCCTCCCCCCTACGTGGGATCAGACACCCAGGGAAGTGAATCTCCCTGGCAACGTGGAATATGACTCCCAGGGAGGAATGTAGACCTGGCACCGTGGGACGGAGAACATCTTCTTGACCAAAAGGGGGATGTGA